>NC_057732.1:6208541-6213825 GCF_004010195.1 Chiloscyllium plagiosum
CGAGAATGCAACTTAAAAAAAAGCGTTTTGTGATTTACACATGAAAGAAGTGAAATTATCACTGTATTCTAACAGATGAAAGGCTTAACAGACAATCAATTCTTCAATGTATAATTTCAGTTACATCACACTGCAAATTTTTGCTATAAATTCTGTTACGATCGAGCCCTCCACAATCACCTGACGAAGGAGCGTTGCTCCGAAAGCTAGTGTGCTTCCAATTAAACTTGTTGGACTATAACCTGGTGTTGTGTGATTTTTAACTTGACCCATTTAGCACAGTGATGGATCAATACAGAACAATGTCAAGACAGGACTTCATCTCCACAAGGACTATGCAGTGGTCACTCTTAATACTGATGAATGCATCTGTAACAGCAGACTGTTGAGGATGTAATAAAGTATGTTTCTCCCCCTTGTTGGTTTCTTCACCAGCTGCCACAGACCCAGTCTAGCAGTTATGTCCTTTAGGACTCAACCAACAGTCAGTAGTAGCAGTACTGAGCCATTTTTGATTATGGATATTGGTATCCACCACCCAGAGTAATTTTGTGTCCTTATCACCCTCAATGTTTCTTCCAAGTGTCGTTCAACATGGAGGAGCACTGATTCATCTGCCGAGAGAATATGATAGGTGGTAATCAGCAGGAGGTTTCCTTGTCCGTGTTTTACCCAATGTCATGAGACATTATCAGGGTCGGAGTCAATGTCAAGGAATCCCAGGTCAATGCCCCATGACTGAATACTGCTGTGCCACCACCTCTGATGGGTCCATCCAGCCATTGACACAGAACCACTGAGGTGGAGATGATGGTGTCTGGAACATTGGCTGTAAGATGTAACTCCATGAGTATGACTATGTCATACTTGTTGACTTGTCTGTAGGATTTCTCAAATCACTAGATGTTATCAGGAAGACAGGTCTGACAGGTCTGACAGGGCTGGGTTTGCTATCATTGTTTAGGGCAATGCTGGACGGTACATCTAGTTTCATTCCTTTATTTTAACTTGGTAGCAATTTGGTACAAAGGAATGACTTGCTGGAACATCTTGGAGGCATATAAGAGTCAACCACATTGCTGTGGGTGTGGAGTGGTGTGTAGGCCAGTTCAGGAAAGGGTCGAAGATTTACTTCCCTAAATATCATTAGCAAACCAAATAGATTTTTGGAAAAAATAATTTCTAAATTCCAGATATTTTTATTGTCTTCAAATTTCATTAGCTAGTGGGATTTAAATCCATATCATCAGAATGTTAGCCTGGGGTTCTGGATTTTTAGCCTTGAGACATTAGCGTCACACCACTGCTTCCCTGTCAGACTCTCCCTGTCATATCAGTGCAATCATCAATTTAGGACAACTTAATTCCATGGAAGGTGGCAAGGGTTTGGAAGAAGGTAAAAACATATATATTTCCAGAGATGAAAGGCTTTATGAGATGCTGAACAAACTACAGCTCTTTCTGTTGGGAAAAAGAACTTTTGCCAAGGCAAATTGGAAAAGTTAATTTCCATCAGTCACTAGATTATTAACAAGGAATATACTTAAGGGAATCATCAAAAGCAGGAAAAGAAAAGATATTAAATTTTTTAAAATGATCTATTTAAGTAGAGCATTGATAATCTGTCATCATGTTGATATGTCTCAGAAGAGGCTATCTCCTTGGTGAGATCTAGAGAGACTGCTAGAGTTTAAGTTGTTGTTAAGATTACCTTTTTGATTGATACTCTGCTAACTACTTACACTATTAGGTTTAGCAAGAGTCAATACACAGAATTGTGGTTCACTGGAGTCTGCTGTCATGTGATCTCTACATCAGTATTTATGTAGACTATATATCCATTTTACAATTAACCCTTTACAGTTAGGTCACAAACATCCCATCGTGAATGGTGTGGCAAATCCATAAAAGGAATTTATAAAGGGAGGCTAGATAAATCTTTGTGAAATATTAAAGAAAAGGGAAAAGACAAGGGAATAACTGGGTTGACAAGGTCTTTCAAAAGCCTTGTTTGGTATTGAAATGCGGAAATTAGGAAAGTCTTGAAAGTTGACACCTATGAGCAGGCTTTATCTACTTATTTCCAACTTGGACATTCGTCAGACTAAGCAGAAAGTTGAGTCCAGAAGGCGTTTTCTCAGGATTCCTTGCCGAGATTCCCAATGTCTAGTTTGTTTACTGAGTTTGGTAAGCTGGTAGTCTGAATATTAATGAAGCGAGTTGTGGTGTAAACAAAGCATTTAACAATCAATAATGACCAGCAATGGTCATCTCCCTGCTGCCCAGTGAGAGTCTCACCATGTCACTTGTGAAAAAGCAGAAAAAACGAAATGAGATGATCTTCATGTTAAGATGGGTCTTGTCACAGTGGTCACCTGGTTCTGCCAAGTCACTATCAAATTCCATCCCATGTACTTTGTGGAAGGTCAAACTAAGCAGATCGCCACTTTTTTTTATCCTTATTTTATTTGAATCCTGCAGGAGCACTGAACCAAGAGTTTTTGTCTAAGGAAGAAATATTTCACTGCCAGTGTTGTATGTCAAGCTGCGCTGTTCTCGGCAGCACTATGTTGGTGAATGATCCATCACAGTCTCAGCAATCAGCCATTATTGACCTTTCTTTCAGGCGGATTAGGTGGGAAAATGAATTTGAAGTCAAAATCAGGTCAGCATGATTTTATTGGTGATCTTTGCTGGATTGGCCATGGTAAGTCATCTTGTAGAGTTCAGGGATGTGCAGGTCAGGTGGATAAGCTATGGGAAATGTGTAGTATTGGGGATAGGGTTGGGTGCTAGGTCTGGGTGGAATGTTCTCCGGAGGTTTGGTGCAGATTTAATGGGCCAAATGGCCTCTTTCTGCACTGTAAGGATTCTATGATTCTATTATTATTGAAAGGCACAGCAGGCCCGGGAGGTTGAAATGGCCTACTCCTAATCCAATTCCATTTTAATTTAATTTTATATTGATGTTAGAACGACAAAGAATTTTTCAGTGAAAGCAATTATTAAGCAGTTGTAACAAAATTATGCAATTCAGTAATTTTTCTCCACATCCATGCAGTTGCTAATTGTGCTTCATCGAGGCTTTGTCACTCGATAACCTGTCAGCTTTTTTCCCTAGGTATGCAAATACTATAATTTATAGATCTATAGTGCCACTCATTACCAGTGACTATAACATAATTTGCGCTAACTGTTTGACTATAGCTTGATTATTGTAAATGAATTACTATCATTATTCAATCAGCAAAGTCAGATCAAGCTGGGGTTCATTTCTTGAGAAAGAGGAAGGCTAAGGATATTCAAAAAGGAGTTCCGTAAAATTATTAAAAGGTTTGACACGTAGGAATAAAAAAATGTTTCTCTTTTGAAAAGACAGAAACTGGTCAGAGCTGGGAGTGTGGGTGGTATTGTGGACCCAAGATAAATCTGATAAGAAATGTCTTTATGCTGAGAGTGGTTACAACATGGAACTTGCTACCACAAGACATATTTGAGTCAAATAGCACTGATTAATTTAGGGTGAAACTATATAAATGAAAGGGGTAGTGTGGCAAAGAAATATAATGCTAGGATTAAATACAGTGGGACCAGTTGAGCTGAAAGGTCCATTTTCCGTGCTATAAATTCAATGTGGCATCTATCCCTGTAGCAGCAGCAGAATAGACATGTTACCTATAATGAGTATAAGCAGGATGAAACAATTACTTAAATATCCTACATTTGACGTTCATGTGCAAAACACTGGACCATTGTTAAGTGCTGGGAAGTGGACTTAGGATATTTGGTGATTGCTTTTGGCTGGCATGGACATAATGGGTTGAAGGACCTTTTCCTGTGCTGCAGATCTCTATGACTCTATTGCAGATGTCACACGAGCAAACAGTAGGATCAGATAATTAAAATTGAAACTCTGGCCTGGCACTTCGAGTAGTAGAGTCATAGAGATATACAACACAGAAACAGACCCTTCGGTCCAACTCATCCATGCTGACCAGACATCCCAAACTAATCTAGTCCCATTTGCCAGCACTTGGCCCATATCCCTCCAAACCCTTCTTATTTATATACCCATTCAGATGCCTTTTAAATGTTATAATTGTACCAGCCTCCACCACTTCCTCTGGCAGCTCATTCCATACAAGCACCACCCGCTGCATGAAACGGTTGTCCTTTAGTTCCCTTTTAAATTTTTCCCCTCTCACCTGCAACCTATGCCCTCTCATTCTGGACTCCCCCACCCCAGGGAAAAGACCTTGTCTATTTACTATATCTATACCCCTCATGATTTTATAAACCTCTATCTGGTCACCTCGCAGCCTCAGCCAGGGAAAACAGCCCAAGATCATTCAGCCTCTCCCTATAGCTCAAACCCTCCAAACCTGGCAACATTCTTGTAAATCTTTCCTGAACCCTTTCATGTTTCATAACATATTTCCAAGAGCTGGGAGACTAGAACTGAATGCAGTATTCCAAAGAGACCTAACCAATTATCTGTACAGATGCAACATGACATCCAAATTCCTATTTCTGGATTAGTGGTGCTGGAAGAGCACAGCAGTTCAGGCAGCATCCGAGGACTGGCAAAATCCGAGGACAGGCAAAATCGACGTTTCGGGCAAAAGCCCTTTTGCCCGAAACGTCGATTTTGCCTGTCCTCGGATTTTACCTGTCCTCGGATGCTGCCTGAACTGCTGTGCTCTTCCAGCACCACTAATCCAGAATCTGGTTTCCAGCATCTGCAGTCATTGCTTTTACCTCATCCAAATTCCTATACTTGACTCTCTGACCAATAAAGAAAAGCATACCAAATATCAGAGCAGTAGACTGGGAGGAGCCATATTTCTGTAGACCTGCCCAGTCAAGTCTCATAGTACTATCTTAAAGAAGAGCAAGGAAGACCTGGCCAAAGTTTATCCCTCAATACAGTCGGAAGTGACAGTACTTCTGTTGAATAAAGGGAATTATGGAGCTATGAGGGAGGAGCTGGCCAAAGTTCAATGGTGCAATACCTTAGCAGGGATGACCGTGGAGGAACAATGGCGGATATTTCTGTGTATAATGCAGAAGTTGCAGGATCAGTTCATTCCTAAAAGGAAGAAAGATCCCAGGAGGAGGCATGGGCGGCCGTGGCTGACGAGGGAAGTAAAGAAACATTTAAAGTTAAAAGAGAAAAAGTATAACATAGCTAAGATAAGTGGGAAAACGGAGGACTGGGAAGCTTTTAAAGAGCAACAGAGGATTACTAAGAAGGAAATAAGCAGAGGAAAAATGAGGTACGAAG
>NC_057732.1:6215167-6217743 GCF_004010195.1 Chiloscyllium plagiosum
GAGCTCTCAAAGATAGTGGAATCAAGGGTTATGGAGATAAGGCAGGAACAGGATACTGATTAGGAATGATCAGCCATGATTATATTGAATGGCGGTGCAGGCTCGAAGGGCTGAATGGCCTACTCCTGCACCTATTGTCTATTGTCTATTGTCAATCAACATACCTGAAGTTAAAAATCACACAACACCAGGTTATATTCTACCAAGTTTATTTGGAAGTATGAGCTTTCAGAACACTGCTCCTTCATCAGCTACCTGTTGTGTGATTTTTAACTTGTGCACCCCAGTCCAACACCGGCACCTCCACATCAAAATTTACTGAAAGCAGACCTTCTGGCTACTTACCTCATTACCAGTTGTGGGAATTTACTGTGCATGAAATGATTGCCATGTTTTCCCTCATGATGGCAGTAGTTACAGATCAAAAGTATTTAAATGGCTGTAAAATATTTGTCATGATACACTGCATAAATGCAAGATTTCTCTTACATCTGTTACAATTTACCATTGGCGGTACGGTGGCTATGCAGTTAGCACTGCTGCCTTGCAGTGCCAGGGACCCAGATTCAATTGCGCCAACAGTGGAATTTACACATTCTCCCCATTTATTCGTGGGTTTCCTTTGGGTGCTCAGGTTTCTTCTTACAGTCCAAAGATGTGCAGGTTAGGGTGAACTGGCCCTGCTAAATTATCCATAGTGTCCAGGGGTGTGCAGGCTAGGTGGATTAGCCATGGGAAATGCAGGGTTACAGGGATAGGGTAGGAGGCTGTGTCTGAGTTGGATGCTCATGGAGGGTCAGTGTGGATTTGATGGGCTGAATTGCCTGCTCCCATGCAGTGCGAATTCTATGATTTCTTGAAGATAGGAAGGCGACTTTCAGAAGGGTTATTCCAGCAATAATTGCCACCTTCTCTGAGGAACAACTGTCATGTGGAGTCACATGTAAAACATAGAACATAGAACATAGAAGAATACAGCGCAGTACAGGCCCTTCGGCCCTCATAGGAAGGCGACTTTCAGAAGGGTTATTCCAGCAATAATTGCCACCTTCTCTGAGGAACAACTGTCATGTGGAGTCACATGTAAAACATAGAACATAGAACATAGAAGAATACAGCGCAGTACAGGCCCTTCGGCCCTCGATGTTGCGCCGATCCAAGCCCACCTAACCTACACTAGCCCACTATCCTCCATATGCCTATCCAATGCCCGCTTAAATGCCCATAATGAGGGAGAGTCCACCACTGCTACTGGCAGGGCATTCCATGAACTCACGACACGCTGAGTAAAGAATCTACCCCTAACATCTGTCCTATACCTACACCCCCCTTAATTTAAAGCTATGCCCCCTCATAATAGCTGACTCCATACGTGAGGAACTTGTTAAATGTGTTCAAGAAAGTTTTCTTTATCAAGATGAAGACGTCATACTAGGCAAGGAGTAAACCTGACCTCTTGAGAAATAAGGCAGATTGGAGTGTTATTGGGGAAGCTCTTTGGGACTAATAATCATAATTCTATTAGTTTTAAAATAGTTATGGAAAAGGATAGGCCTTATATAAAAATTAAATTTCTTAATTGGATTAAGGCAAATTTTGAAGGCACGACACAAATAGTCTTTCGCAGGTAAAAGAATGGCTGGTAAGTGGGAGGCTTTCAAAAGTGAGATAATAAGAGTTCAGAGGCGTTACCTTATATGTCTGACTTAGAGGAAAGGGTAAGGCTAGTAAGAGTCAGGAACAATGGATAAAAATATTGAGACTCTGGCCAAAAATAGGAAGGAGGTATGTTAGGTATAAACAACTGAGATCAAATTATTCTCTTGCAGTGTATAAGGGGAGTAAGGACATTCTTAAGTGGGAAATCAGGAGGGCAAAAAATGGAGTTCGAGATGGTCTTGGCAGATTAGATTAAGGAGAATCCAAAAGAGCAAAGAGCAACTGGGAAGAGAATAGAGCCACTTTAAATCAATGAGGTCATCAATGTGTGGAACTACAAGAGATGGGAGAAATACAAAATAAATATTTCACATCAGTTTTTAATGTGGAGAAAGATAGGGAGGCTAGGCAACTCAGGGAAATCAGTATTGATATCTTGAAAACAGACAACATCACAGAAGAGGAGGTACTGGAGATCTTAAAAAAGATAAAGGTGGATAAATCTCTGGGACTTGATCAAGTGTATCCCAGGACATTGTGGAAAGTTGGGGAAGAAACTGTGTGGCCCCTAGCAGATATATTTGCATCAGCTATAGCCACACTTGAGAGGCTGAAGGACTGGAGGGTGGCTAATGGTGTGTCTTTATTTTTAAAAGGCTCTAAGGAGAAGCCTGGGAACTATTAATCAGTGAGTCTGATGTCAGTGATGGGTAAGTTGTTGGAGGGGATTCCAAGAGTTAGGATTTACGTGCATTTGGAGAGACAAGGACTGATTTGGAATTGTCAGTGAGGCTTTGTTGATGGGAAATTGTGTCTCATGAACTTGATTGAGTTGTTTTGAGTATGTAATCAAAAAGATTGATGAGGGCAGAGTGGCAGACGTTGTCTACATGGACTTTAATACTGCCTTTGACAAG
>NC_057732.1:6219968-6239307 GCF_004010195.1 Chiloscyllium plagiosum
ATTTAGGTTAAGGAGGAGGGCGGGTGGGAGACACTACCTCTGTAGTGCCTCGGGTTCTTCTCCTGCGCGCTTTTAAAGGGAAAAAAACCTTCCCGGCTGCCCCTCCGGTCTTCATCACTTCCCCCTGCTGCTCCCGCTATTTCTGTGAAGAGAGAAAAAAAAACACCGCTGCCCGCTACCGGTAAGTAATTTTAAAACAAACTGTCTTACCTTAGCTGCTGTTCGCACTCAAAGTGACCGTTAGCGTCGAAGAGTGAGTATTTATACTCACTGCTTTCCTTCCCGGCTGCCCCTCCGGTCTTCGTCACTTCCCCCTGCTGCTCCCGCTCTTTCTATAAAGAGAAAACACCGCTGCCCGCTACCGGTAAGTAATTTTAAAACAAACTGTCTTACCTTAGCTGCTGCTCGCACTCAAAGTTTACAAAATTTACAAAACATTTACAAAATGCAACAAGTTATTCCAGTTGAGACCAAATAACCTAATCTTTACAAAGATGGTACCCAAACTGAGAACCTTTACCAATTAGCGTCAATTGATGACAGTGGAACTAAGAGGAAGTTGAGGGCCCACCTGATAAGATCTCCAAGATTCATTGCCATCAGCTGTCCCTCAATGTGAGAATTGTGGGTCTCTGCACTGGCTCTTCAGGTAACGAAAGAGGTCGATTTTTGAATTGTGGAGCTTTGAACAAGAAGGGGCAGGATGTCCCACATGGTGGTGGGATCCGGAGTAAAGGATCTGTTTCCTTTTCTTCCCTTCTCCGTTGCCACCCTATTTCATCATTAAGATGTTAGAACCTCAAAGAGGGATTCAGCTCGATGGATGAGTTATTGCGATTGTTAACTATTCAAGACTATGAAAGGATTTGCGATGGGGTCAGCTTAAAGAATGAGTTCCCACTTGTGGGTAAAACCAGAACTAGTGGACATAAAGCTTAAATAGTCACTCTCCAGCAGTCCTTTTGCTCCATAGGTCAATGGCTTGTGTTTTGGCTGTCTACATTGTGTTCAGCTAAACTCAAGTCTTTTCTTCAAAGCACAATCCTGAGATGAATTCAATGAGGTTGCAGGCTCCTCTCACACAGCAGTTCTCTGCAGGTTGAATCCAAAGGAACACAGAGAGCATTACACTTTGCATTGCTTTCTTTGTAGGAGTTCCCAGAGGATGAAGATATTAGGCATCAGATTGTCTACATTATAATCTGTGCCAAATGATTGGATTACAAAGGGAAAGGATGTTAAAAAAACTTAATCAAATATTCAGGAAATGCATGAATGTGGACAATTAATTATATTTTGAATAGTTCCTGGCTTGAATGAATAAAAAAAAATGGCTGGGCAAGATGAAATATAAATCAATCTGTTGGTCTACATTGACATAAATATATGAATCTATGGGTAGGATTTTGCAGATGGCAGGGTATCGAGCCCTGTCACTCACATTATTTGGCAAGGGAATGTATTCCTATTGATGTTGGTAAACTGGAAGGCTTTAAATGTTAGGTGGGGCATGTATTGGCTCAAAAAGAGACTCTTGCCCCCATCTGGAGAGAGGGTCCACCTTAGAGGGCTGCTATCCAATCAGATGGCTGTCTTCTCTGTAGCCCCAGAAACACTAGGGTTGGGTGGTAGCCAATCCCCGAAGCAGAGGAATCAATGGAGGCTGGACTCAAGGTCAGTCCAGTTGATCGATGAGCCCCAGCTTAAAGAGCAAGGGTTTGTAGATTGAATATGAAATGTGCCAACACTGGGGCAGAATGTGTAAGTGTAACAAGGAGACCTCGGGAGGGGAGGGGTGATGGGGTGCAGTTAAGGAGCCTGTGGCTGTGTGTTTCCTTTGTATAATTAATTGGTGCCAGGGATGGTGCAGAATTTGCAACATATTTCATCGAGGTTTAGAAAGAATGCAGCTCAATCCTGGCCTGCACATCAGAGGAAAGAACCCAAATCTGATATATAATTAGATTACATTACGGTGTGGAAACAGGCCCTTCGGCCCAACAAGTCCACACTGACCTGCTGAAGCGTAACCCACCCATACTCCTACACTTACCCCTTACCTAACACTACGGGCAATTTAGGAGGAAACCGGAGCACCCGGAGGAAACCCACGCAGACACTGGGAGAATGTGCAAACTCCACACAGTCAGTCACCTGAGGCGGGAATTGAACCCGGGTCTCTGGCGCTGTGAGGCAGCAGTGCTAACCACTGTGCCGCCATGTGAGAGATAGTGATGAGACAGACTGAGGGAGTGGGAGGAGCAGTATCCTTCTGGTCAGCAGAGAAACACAGTTGTTATAAAAACCATTGATTGCATTAATCATCCAGATATGACATGCACTTTGTGGCAAAACGACTTTTCAAATAATTCAATCAGTCATTAGTTTACATGTTTTACTGTTTTTGTGTTTAGTTTTACATCTTGGGTCAGTATGTTTTAGCTTTGTGCTGTCATTGCCTTTGCACCACAGCTTGAGGAGAGTGTAGGTCTTATACAAAGCTAATGCTGGCACCTCCCCCAACCAGATCAATTCTGGTGAATAAAATTGGGGTATGCTCACATTTTTAGACCATTTTGTAAGATATTTTCCTCAGGTTCACTATGACAACTGTACTTGTGTCCCCTATAAACTGCAGTGTACCATAATCTCCATGATATTCATGTACTCTGCAATGAGACCAGGGATTGTGATACAGAGCCATTAATTTGCACACTAGCTATTAAAATACAGAGTACTTCCCTCCCTTCAGAGGGCAGAGCTGCCAGACTCAGGTTCAAAAATACATCTTTAGTTTTCAATACAAAGGGCTCAATATGGTGGGTGTGAAAACCTAGTCGAACGAGAATCCAAAAATCAGATTCTCATTATCGAGATAAACTGTCATAATTAGATTCTCCCTCGTCAGGTGAGTCAAACTTCTCGCCGTCAGATGACAAGAACCTAACAAAAAAAGTCTTTGCATTTCATGAATTTCACAACTCTTTGGAATTATTCGCCTTTCCAATTAACTCCTGCCCAAATGAGATGCCTGTCACTTTCAGATACTTAACCACTTAGAACAGCCATGTGCCCGGTGACTTGTTCTTTGCCTCCAGTCAGGTAAATTCATCTCCCACTCTAGTGAAATATTGCAGATGTCCATTGCCTTCACTGTTGCTTTGAGATCCACAGCATGGGCAGAATATGTCCCTGGGCCATTGGAGAGTCTAGCAAGAGAACAGCAAGGCACCAGCTTGTGTCTGGAGATGGCAGTTTAGTGCAGAAGATACAGGAGTTACTCCTGACTGTAAGGCACAGTTAAGCAGCAATGTGAAGGGTGGGTAAATGTGGCTGAAGATCACAGAGCTGTGTCAATGTTGGAAGGGTTACGTGTGTCTGCTGTGTATGTGGCAAGCTCAGTGATTGTGGATGAAGAGCACAGTAATGTGCAAAAAGAAAAGGGCAAGTACAGTTTTAGGGGAGAGTGTGGACACAGTGGGTCACAACCAATCACAATGTGTGGATCGTGGATCGTGATAGGAGCTTGTAAGGTTCTCCATGGCGTTGCTGAGGCTGCAGGCAGCTCATTCGTCTGGTGATATTGACAAGCTGAAGGGAATGGTTGCAGTCATAGGGAACAGTTGACTGGACATGACATCTGGTAGGAGAGGGTAGCAGACTACACATGCTCAAAGGGGAATGGTTAGGGGAACTCTGGGTGTAACTGGACTCAATCTGGAGTTGGCACAGGGCCAGCATGGGTATTAACATTGTGATTGTGAGGAACCCTGGGTGGGAAGTGGTGGGGAGTTAAAATGGAGATATTGATTGCAGCACGGAAGTGTTCAAGTGAAATGGTGGATGTGTGGAGCTTCAAGGCCACAGGGATTGTGAAATGGTAGGGGTGGTGAAGACTACAGGGATACCATAGATTACAGAGGAACCTGCTCCTTATTGCAGTGAACACAAATTCTGAAGCACACGGCCTTGATCTGAAAACCGAATGCACAACGTGTTTTTGATTTGGACAAAGCTACACCCAGGAAGAAGTAATATTCCTTCCGAAAGTCAGCAGAGTTGATGGCCAGGATGCATGGTCAACTTAAGGTGCTAATCCAGTGATTATTCACTACCAAGCGTCCACCTTCAATTCCCACTTGTGTCTCTGATTATATTTGTAATGGTTCATGATTTGGCATTGCTTTACCAACATCAGATACTACAGCTGGCCCTTAGTATGCTGATATGTCGCAAACTTCGGCACATTGATAGGCAGCCAAAGTGTGTGGGGCAAAACACACAGTAAGAATTGTACACATTAATGCGAGCAGGTCTCCAGAGCCATTGCTCATAATAAGGCACAAGTTACACTGTCACAGAGAGAGGTCAGGAAGAATTTCAGGTGATGTTAATGGTGGTGGAGTTGGGTATGAGGGGAACGAACGGTTTAAATAGTGAGGTGCCATGTTTGAACAGTGATGTTTCCCAACAGCGGGGTCTGAATTGAATTGAATTAGCTGTGTGGTCACATGCACTCACACAAGCCCAGAGAAAAGTTTACAAGTTGCCACTTACGGCGCCATTTAGGTACAAGGTGCCCAGGTACAGATTCTTCAGTACACCTCCTTAGGAAGAAAAAAAAGAGAAAAATATGGAAATTAAAATAAAAATTATGGAATAAATTAGAAAATAGAGAAATAAAAAGATGTTGTTTCAGCAGCAGGAGGAGCAGGAGCGTTGACCAGGGTCTGATGGGAAGATGAATCACTGACCTCACGAACAGGCAGAGTGCACACTGAACAGGAGCGGACACGGGATTGCTGAGTAAGTGAAGTAATGTATTTGAGTGGTTGCGTTACCCAAAACACTACTTAGATAGTGTCTCCCACCGACCCTCCTCTTCTTACCAAAAAAAAGATTCTGTGCACTGGATTGGTAAGGTAACTAGTTTTTTAAAATTTAAAACATTTTTTTTATTTTTCTACAGTCTCTTTGGGAATTTAGAATAGTGGGAATGGCAGTTAGGGCAGTTTAATGCTCCTCCTGCAGAACGTGGGAGGTAAGGGTCACCAGTAGTGTCCCTGGTGACTTCCTCTGCAGGAAGTACGCCTAACTCAAGTTCCTCGAAAACCACATTAGGGGACTGGAGCTGGATGAACTTTGGATCATTCGGAAGGCAAACGGGGCTATTGAGGGGAGTTATAGGAAAGTAGTCACATCTCAGGTACAAGAAAAAGGCAGATGGGTTACAGGCAGGGGACAGAAAGGGAACTAGCAGGCAGTGCAGGGATCCCCGGTGGCCGTTCCCCTCAATAACAAGTATACCTGGGGGAACAACTTACCAGGGATAAGCTAGGGGGTACAGCTCTCTAGCACAGGGTCTGTTCCTGTGGCTCAGAAGGGAAAGGAGAAGAGGAGTAGAGCAGTAGTCATTGGGGACTCCATAGTTAGGGGGACAGATAGGAGGTTCTGTGGGAACAAGAGAGACTCACGGTTGGGGCGTGATGTCTCTGATCTGATTGTTAGGAAAAGGGATGGGGATTTAAAGCAGAAATTCAGGGAGCTTGGGTGGAAGTTTACTACTAGAACAAACAGAGTTGTTATCTCTGGTTTGTTACCCGTACCACGTGTTAGAAGGTGAGGAATAAGGAGAGAGAGCAGTTGAACACGTGACTACAGGGATGGTGCAGGAGGGAGGAGGGATTCAGATAATTGGGGCTCATTCTGGGGTCGGTGGGACCTCTACAAACAGGATGGTCTACACCTAAACCAGAGAGTACCAATATCCTGGGGGGACATTTGCTAATGCTCTTCAGGAGGGTTTAAACTAATTCAGCAGGGGGATGGGAACCTAACTTGTAGCTCCAAAGTCCAGGAGGTTGAGAGCAGCGAGGTCAGAAATGAGGTTTCAAGGTCACAAGAGTTCACTGGCAAGCAGGAAGGTGGTTTGAAGTGTGTCTACTTCAACACCAGGAGCATCCGGAATAAGGTGGGTGAACTTGCAGCATGGGTTGATATCTGGGACTTCAATGTTATGGCCATTTTGGAGACATGGATAGAGCAGGGACAGGAATGGTAGTTGCAGGTTCTGGGATTTAGATGTTTCAGTAAGAACAGAGAAGATGTTAAAAGAGGGAGAGTGTGGCATTGTTAGTCAAGGACAGTATTACGGTGGCAGAAAGGATGTATGAGGACTCATCTACTGAGGCAATATGGGCTGAGGTTAGAAACAGGAAAGGAGAGGTCACCCTGTTGGGAGTTTTCTATAGGCCTCAGAATAGTTCCAGAGATGTAGAGGAAGGGATTGCAAAGATAATTCTGGATAGGAGCAAGAGTAACAGGGTAGTTATTATAGGGGACTTTAACTTTCCAAATATAATTGGAAATATTATAGTTTTAGTACTTTAGATGGGTCAATTTTTGTCCAATGTGTGCAGGATGGTTTTCTATCACAATATGTAGATAGGCCAACAAGGTGCAAGGCCACACTGGATTTGGTCATGCGTAATGAAACGAGAGAGAAGCAAAACAAAAGTAAAAAGAGATTTAAAAAATAGAAACTGATGAAGCAGTCAAATTCCGATTGAAGCATCCTATTCTGCTGCCATCTTGGGATCTGAGATGGATCAGCAGCCATATATGGGCCCATTGGTTGCTATGTTTACTGCATTACAGCTGGGCCTACAACTGAAGATGCTTATCATGTCCTCATGGAATGAAAATTCTTTCTTTATTAAATTAGCTACTCACTTATCATTTTTGAAACGTTTGTGTGTTTAGTATATTACAAACATTATTTCAAGAAGTAAACCATCTTATGGAACAAATCTTATGTGGCAAATAAGAAAACAAATCTTGATTCACAAGGCATTCAAATGTATCTACAATGAGTTAATTGATGAGTTTGGTGAATTCAGTGGCTTACCAGGCACATAATAAAAAAACAGAAAGAAAGATTGAATTGTTGAAGAGAAAAAGAGCAGAACAGAATTTTTTTTCATTTTCAACAACAGTCAAATGAGATGCATATCAGTCATACATAATTTTCAGTGCCAGAGAGATTGACTATATGTAATTACCACTTATCACGTTGTTAAGAAGAAAGTTAAATTGAAGTGGACAATTCAACATTTTGGGGTGAACTTGATTTGCATCAGCCATGCAAATGCAGCAACGTGTAAACCATTCAATGTATTTGAATAGTGAGACTTGAGGTGAAGTTTTCTGAAGCTAATGATGGAGTGGGTGCATCTTGGATTTCAGCTTAGGGAGTTTTACATTGAATCATGCATCTACCCTTGCTTGAGGTTGCTATAACATTTGTGCAGATATAATATCAAGCATTAATAACCCCGTGGTTTTTCAAACAGCAAATTATGGTCCAATAAAGTTAGCTCCTTAGTCCTCATAGTTAAGGCTTATGCAAAAAAACAGTAAAGCCTGCTTTCCATGATGTTGATTTGTACATTCCCAAACTCTCATGTGATGACTTTATGAGTCATTTGGGTGATTCAGTGGCAATTTGCATGTAAAAATGTTGTGCCGTTAAAAATGTGACTGCCATAAATGCACATAATACCCAGGATTTCATATCCATATCTATACATATCCTGAACTATTAGCAGATGAAAGCTTGACACATTAGTATAGGATTTTTCTGCCTGGTGTTTTAGTGGAGCAATTAACCCATTCAAAATAAACTGGTTAACATCTGTAGAGAAATGTGAAGTGAACATGTTTGCTGCTAATATTGACAACAGTAATTTCACGACTCATGATTTCTATTTGAGATCACGTGGAAAATGTCAAATCCCACATCCTTCATCCTCACTGGGATCACAGCTGGAAAAGGGTGAATGGAAGTTGGGGGGGGATGCAAAGAAGCTAAGTACATCTGTGAGACTATCAGAGACACAAAAGCTTTGGCAACAGTTAAATCCTTGGCAAGCTGTTGAAAAAATCCATTAGAGGCTTCCATAATTTGTCAAAAAAAAAGGTCCAGATTCAGGCAAAGTGCATGCACAGCTTTCTTAAGGCATAGTGTTTGTCCTAATTACTCTAACTAAGCTGATACAGAGGTCATTTTTTTTTTGTTGAACCAGCAAGGCACAGTGCTTTTCTTTGCTGGTGTTATTGTTAGATGTGGAGGAATATGAACAAGCCTCTTACTGCTGCAGCTAAATAGACACAATGAAGAACGTATTAAGTCTGCGTGAACATGGTAGGGCACATTAAATGGGACATTAAATCAGAAAGGTTACGGTGTTATAAAGTTGGACCTTACACAGTCCATTTTTCCTTCATTTGTGCTGCTCACACTAAAGTTGCTCAAATGTTGAGCTATATATTCGGTCCTGTAAATTCATTCATTCGCATTGCACTTTTCTGCTGAACTACAGATAAAGAAACAATAAAATAAAGACTGTGCTGGAAACGTTAACCTGCAAAGTGGGATGGGTCAAAAGCAGGCCAATGTGGGGGCACTGGGTCAGGGGGCAAAGTGGGGTTGATCTTTAAAAGGTGAAAAAAACTGATGTATTGGGAGCTGCACATGAACCCACCAACTAGCTCATTCAACTGTGGTGTGTTCCAGGAAGCATATAAAACTGCTGCTGGTCCGCCATTTCAATATGTAGAAAGATGTTCGAAAATTTAACCTTAAATTCCGACATTAAACTTTAGTAGAGTGAGCAAGGTAGGTATTGATGTATTTTTAAAAATTCATTCATGGGATGTGGGTGTTGCTGGGGCAATTATTGTCCGTCCCTAGCTGCCTTGAGAAGGTGGGTGCCTTCTTGAGCAGCTGTAGTCTATGTGCTGTAGATAGACCCACAATGCCTTTCGGGAGCTTCGGCAGTGGTTATTACAACTGAGTGAGTTGCTAGGCCACATCTGTGGGCAGTTGAGAGTCAACCCCAGTGTTGTGAGTCTGGAGTCACATGATGCTAAACCAGGTGATTTCCTTCCCTGAAGAACATTAGTGAACTTGATGAGTTTAATTTTTTTCATATCAGAAAGCTAGAAAGCATTTAAATACTGAAACACATCACTTTGCTGTCTAAGTTAAAGGATTTTGTTCACGGAACCTGAAAAATCCTTTGCCCATTCCCACTCCAGCTCCTGTGCCACTTCAAAGACCTGGAAGCACTGAAGGACATGAGGTAGAACTGACCAGAGGGAAGAGTTCAAAGTGATCATTGCGCAGATGATCGTATTTAAGTCGATACCAAACCAACATGAGTCATTAAATAAAAAAAAACTGCAGATGCTGAAAATCTGAATCAAAAGCAGATGGTGCTGGAGAAACTCAGCAGGTCTGGCAGCATCAATAGAGAGAAAAATAGAGTTAATGCTTCTGAGGAAGGGTCACTGGGCCCGAAACATTAAACTCTGTTTTCTCTCCTTACTTACCTACTGAGCTTCTCCAGCAATTTCTGTTTTTGCTGCATGAACTTTTCACTTGCCATTTGAGACCTCTGATTTTTCAAGATTTCTGACTTTACCGTTTAGAAGAATAACAGCAACAGCCGCATTGAAAAACGATTACTTGCAGGTTGCCCGCCTCATCATATACTATCCTGACTTGGAACTATATCACTGTCCTTCCCCTGTGGCTAGGCCAGCATTCTCAATCTGGCTCCTTGACAACACACTGGATATCCCTCCACCCCAAGCATTGCTACAGTTCCAGAGGAAGCTTACCTCTATCATTGTCAATTAGAGATGGGCAATAAATGTCTTGACCAACAACAATAGACATCAGGAACAAATATAAAAACAACAAGTTGTCAACAGATCTCCAGCAGACTCCCTACACTCAGACTCTACTGAGTATTCACTCATCCAGGCTGTAGGTTTCTAGAGGATTCTTCTCTGCAGGAGCTGGGATGGAAGATAGAACAATTGTGGATACTCTACCTCTCCTGGGAATTCCTGTATTTTCCTCTACATGGAGATTAAGGAGCGAGTTATGAGAGTGACAATATGATGAGAGGATAAAGGAACAACCTTTATGGAGAATAATTGTGAGGGATGGAGGTGAAATGTAAAAAGAAGGATGGCAGTGAGTGTCTGAGCTAACTGTTCCAATGGAGATTTTGCAGGGTGCTTCAAGAGTGAGCTCCTGGAGGTTGCATTGGTCTGCAGGATACAATGTAGGAGAATGCTGGGCAGGCCAGAGTGGAGGCGTGAGCAGTGAATGGCGTGTATATATTTGTTCGGCTTCCTTGCCTTAATGAAAGAGGTGAACACATCTTTGCAGTGGATCCACGAATGAAGGACCACACCCCAAAACCTGACCTCTTCAAACACAAGCTTGTTTTGTTTCAGAGGCAAGCACCTCTGCAAGCACCTCTGCAATGTATCTCACTTTGGGCCCTAATAACCATCTGCGTAGCATTCAGAGAATTGGAGAACAGGTTTTAAATGTTGAGCCACACCATTGATGTTGCTTTCTGTCCCAAACGTAGAAGTCTGTGTCCAGTCCAACTCTTATTTGGTTCCCTTTAAATAGTGAGAGTTGACCTATTACCGGGAGTCAGCATTATCTCTTCTTATGGTTCAAACTCTGCCCCAGATTATTTATCCCTTTTATTTGTTCAAGGGCATTGCTGGCTAGGTCAGCATTTATTGCCCAACCAACTTGCCCAGAGAGAGGTTCATAGTCAACCACAATGCTGTTTCTCATGGAGTCATGTGAGATCAAGCCAGACAGTAGATATCCTTCCTTAAATTGCATTAGTGAACCAGATGGGTTTTTATAACAATGATTACCTAGTCACCATCAGCCTGGCTTTTAATTGCGGATTTTCATTGAATTCAAATTGCACTATCTGCCATGGTGAAATTTGAACCCATGTTCCCCCAAACATTAGCCTGAGGTTCTTGATTACTAGCCCAATGACACCACCACCTCCCATAGCCCAGCTTTCACCTTGGAAGCTCTCACCCGGTCTAGGTTTCTGGGCTGGCTTTCACAACAGACAAATTGTTCGATAAGATGTTAACATACTGTTAACTTACCTAAATTCCTGTCATGCCCAAATTATTCGTGCTGGGAAAATAGTTGGAGGGAATGGAAGAATTTCAATCACTCCAGCTGTTGAAATCATTTTGCTTCATTCTGTTTCCCAGGAGTCTTTATGACCTAACTTAAAATCTGGACAACATCATGTTGCAAGAATCATATTTGTGTTGTGCAGTCTTCTTAAAAAAGAACAATTACACAGACCACGAGCAATAACACTGATGTACCATGCTGTACAGTCCAAAAATACATTGGCATTTCAACCTATCAAATCAGTACAGCTTAATTAAAAAGTATAATGATAGACACAGGCAACAAATCTTCTTAACAGAGATTGCTTTCTTGTTCCAGTCATCATTTGAAGGTATCTGATAGGCAAATTGTAAAGAAAACTTAACATTTATAAAGCACCCTTCACAACCTTAGGATGCCCCACTTTAGAACCAACTATGCCCTTTCAGAGTGAAATCATTGTTTAGAAGTATGAAATAAGCAAACAATTTGTGCACAGCATACTCCCATTATGTGACAATGACTATATCTTCTGTTTTGGTGGTGATGTTCAAGGGATAAACCTGGCGAGAAACCCTTTGTTTTCTTCCTTCAGTAGAGGGATCTTTTCTATCCATTTGAGAAGGATAGATTGGGCCTACACTTAATGTCTTGTACAAGTGGGATCCCCTCAAGAGTGCTAAACTCCTCTAAGTACTGCATAAAATGTCGGCTGGGATTATGTGGTCAAATCTTTGGAGTGGGAGCTCACAATTTTGACCTAAACGCAACAATGTTGTGAGTGAAATCAATCTAGACCCTCAAGTAGAGGCCAAGCGTATGACAACTGCTTTGAGGAGGATTGGGCCATTGGGTCATGCTTGCCATCTACATGAGAGTTACCTGGGTTCTGTTACATCGCACAGATCCATTTTTAGGGTTGGATGTGGTGATCTTTAGAAACAGCTTCTTTGATTTAACATGCATCACCTTTCCTGCTATTGCAAGGGTATTGTGAAACTGAAAGGATTCAGAAAAGATTTACAAGGATGTTGTCAAAGTTGGAGGGTATCAGTTATAGGGAGAGGCTGAATAGACTGGGGCTGTTTTCCCTGGAGCGTTGGAGGTTGAGGGGGTGACCTTATAGAGGTTTATAAAATCATGAGGGGCATGAATACGGTGAATTAACACTGTATTTTTCCCAGGATAGGCGAGTCTAAAACTCGAGGGCAGAGGTTTAAGGTGAGAGAGGAAAGATTTAAAAGGAACCTAAGAGGCAACTTTTTAATGCAGAGGGTGGTGCGAGTATGGAATGAGCTGCCAGAGGAAGTGGTGGAGACTGGTACAATTGAAACATTTAAAAGGCACCTGGATGGGTATATCAATAGGAAAGGTTTAGAGGAATATGGGCCAAATGCTGGCAAATGGCACTAGATTAATTTAGGATATCTGAGTTGAGAGTTGGTGGGTTGTTGGGCCGAAGGGCCTGTTTCCACACTGTAAGTAATCTAAATCTAATCTAATCTAGTGTGGTGCTGGAAAAGCACAGCAGGTCAGGCAGCATCCGAGGAGCAGAAGAATCAATGCTTTGGGCATAAGTCCTTCCTAATGAAGGGCTTATGCCAGAAACGTCTATTCTACTGCTCCTCGAATGCTGCCTGACCTGCTGTGCTTTTCCAGCACCACACTCTCGACTCTGATCTCCAGCATCTGCAGTCCTCACTTTCTCCTAATTTAGAATATCTGGTTGGCATGGATGTTCTGTCCTGTGCAACTCTATGACTCTATTAAAACATTCATTGTAATACTTAGAGCATTAGTTAGCTGCAGGAATAAAGAGGTAACTCAACTTACTCCTTTACTTCCCTTCCATCTATTTCTTTTCTTGCAGAGGGTTTAACAGCGTTAGTTGTAAAATATTAATGAGGTAGAAATCTCCTCCTACTGCTCATTTCAGCGTGTATGAAGATGGTATCAAGAGGAAGAAGCTCTCTTGTTTTCTCCATAAGACCATACAAAATAAGAATCGGAGAAGGCCATTTGGCCCCTCGACCATGCTCTGCTATTGAGTAGGACCATTGCTGAATTATGGTCCAGAGTATGCCTTGAACAGTTCCTGTGCTTTGTACTGCTATGGGAACTTGGGAAGGTGATTGGGTGGATCTGTCCAGGTTGCGCACAGTGCTTATGGATCCCAGCTGATAATGGGATTTGTTTGAAGATGCTGCAGGAAGTGGTCAGGACAGCATGTGGCCTGAAGTTGGAATCCCCCAATTCGGGTAATAGTCAAGCTTCAGATGGCATGTAGTACTCACAGGAGTCTTTCACTGGGACTGTTTGTGTATGCTTGAGGCCAGTACCCTTTGAAAGGCCTTTACATTGCAATATAGTGAAGCGCTCTCCCTCAGTCAGTCATCTTGACCACTCTGGGTGTGGTGGCAGCTGTTTTCAGCTCCATTATACACTTGCTATTTGCAACACAATGGAAGAAATCAGCCTCCCAGTTTTTCCCAGCCTCAGTCAGTAGCTGACTTGCAATTGCCTGACTGCATGCTCCAAGTTACCATATAGCCAGGCAGGAGGCTGGAAGAACACAGCAAGCCAGGCAGCATCAGGAGGTGGAGAAGTCGACATTTCGGGTTGCCACACAACCACACTATCAGACGGACATCAATACCTTGGAAAGGTGCAGAGAAGGTTTACCAGGATGTTCTCTGGTCTGAGGGGAGGGAGTTATGAGGAGATATTGGATAAACTCTGATTATTTTTACCCAAGGCGAATAGAGGTCTACAAAATTATGAGAGGCTTAGATACGGCAGATAGTCAGAGGCTTTTTCCCAGGGTGGAAAGGTCAACTACAAGAGGGCACAGGTTCAAGGTGAGGGGGGGAATGTTCAGGAGAGAAGTGTGGGGAAAACTTTTCACACAAAGGGTGATGGGTGCCTGGAATGCACTGCCACAGGAGGTAGTGGAAGCAAGCCCATTAGCAATGTTTAAAGCATATCTTACTAGACACATGAACGGGAGAAGAACAGAGGGATAGAAAAGGTGTGTGTGTCAATAAGTAGTGGGTCTAAATAAGGATTAGGAATCAATGCAAGCTTGGTGGACCAAATGACCTGTTCCTCTGCTCTATGGTAGTTTGTAACCATCCCAAGGCCCCAGGGCACTCACTACGAGAAGTGCTTCCTAAGGCCAAAGGGCACTTTGGCCTCACCATCTTTAGAAGCATCAATCCAGCAGCTC
Organism: Chiloscyllium plagiosum; assembly: GCF_004010195.1. Taxonomy (NCBI): domain Eukaryota; kingdom Metazoa; phylum Chordata; class Chondrichthyes; order Orectolobiformes; family Hemiscylliidae; genus Chiloscyllium; species Chiloscyllium plagiosum. The sequence continues at coordinate 6,234,215 of NC_057732.1, forward strand.
CAGGGCTGTCGTACCATAGAGGTCTCTCTACAGGCACCACTGCTGCCTGGAGGTGGAGGTGAACCTCACCCCAAATACTGTCTCAGTGACACCAGAGGAGCTTGTGACCAATGTTTTAGGAAGAGCTGATCTGGAGGCAGGGATGAACTGACTTTCCATTGCATTCTAATCTGTGAAACTGTACATAAACTTGAAATGGCATCTCACAGAAGGATGGAAAAGCAAATTCAGGAGAAGAGAACATTACTACCTGGTATTACATGTAATAAGATAAGAAACTACCAATGATCTCACCTAAAATTCAAGGTGTTTTGACAATAGATTCAAAAATGTGGTAAAGTCTGAAAATTAAAGCTCATCCTTTCAGGAGTCAAATCTGAAAGCCCTTCTTCATACAAGGAAATTTTCCCCTCAGTCTGTGAGTGCTGGGATAATTGACTGAGTTTGTACATGTAAGAATATCAAATGAAGTGGAATAAAGGTAGGAGCTGATGGTGACTTACAGGTAGTATAATTGGATCTGTAGTCCCTAGGAGAATGTTCTGGGAATGCAGGTTCAAATTCCACCATGGAAGCGGTAAGGTTTAAATCCAATCAATAAAGTTTGAATTTGATAGCTACTATCATTAATGGTGACCACTGACTATTGCAAAAACCTGTATTAATTATTGGATTAGCAAACCAGAACCCCAGGCTAAAGTTCTGAAGTCATAAGTTCAAATTCCATCATAACGGATGGTGAAATTTGAATTCAATAAAATGCTAGCCGCATGGTGACTGTGTAACCATTGTCAATTGTTAAAAGTCATGAATGTCCCTTCAGGAAGGAAATCTCCCTTCTTTACCAGATCTGGCCTACATGTGACTTCTGATCCAGAGTAATGTGGTTGACTCCTCAGTGCCTTCTGAAAGAACCAAAGAAGCCATTTAGTTGGCAATGGAAATTAGGGATAGGTGACAAATACTGAGCTTGCCAGTGACTCCCTCATCCTGTGAAAGAATAAGGAAACAAATGGGTGGAGCTTCAGATTTAATTCATTGGAAGAGTTGGCTCAATGGGCTGTACTGCTGAAATCCTGCTCCAGCTTCAAGAGGTTTCAAGAAAAGTTGAGAATGGGGTTGGGTGGCAGATCTGTCATGATCCAATTGAATGGCCATTTGGAGGAGGTGGTTGAAGGCATCTTGTGCCAGCCTGGCATCAGCTCACATTGGATGACACCTTCAACAGAGAAGAGAAAGCTATGGAGGGCAATGAATGAAGATAAAGGATGGAGTGCAGTCTTAACCATTAGCCTTCCTCATTCAATCAGCTTTTGATTTTGGCTACATGTTGCTTTTAGCCATGAATGTTGATCGCCAATGATTGACCTGCATATGTGACCCTGCAAAAAGGACAAACAGCAACCAATCTGGAGACCTACCATATCATTGTACCATTGAGATTGTTCATTCAGGAATTGTAAATTCCGACCCCAATTTATAAAATGATTTGATTATAATCTGATTTAGACTTTAACGCACCCAAAGTCTTGTCTCTCTGCTGTGACACCTTTAGCAGATGACTTCATATTCACATTCTGACAATCTATACCAATGTTAATATTGGAATATAGTGGGTGAGATTTTCATTACCTTTTATTTATAAGCTGCTGCTGTATAGCATTGCAAGCAAACATCGCCCCATTTTAATTGGTAATTTGAGTGTGTCGTAATTTGGTGTCAGGTTTTGCAGTAATTAACAGATCTGCTGTAGAAACGTCCATGATTCTCAAATTACAATGTGTACCTGCCGGACTTTTATAGAACTGCTAGTGATTTAATTTGCTGCTGTAATGTGTATTAACCAGCATAAATGTAAAGTGAGAATATTTGTTTTCACTGTATCAGAAAATCATTAACTATTGTGTACGCACGGAAGAACAAGAAAAAGATAATTAAGCTCATCCAGTTAGTCTTCGTGTGTAGCTTCTCTTTTGGAATTTTAACTAATCTTTTTCCCCTAACCCACTCCATCTGCAATGAATCAAGAATCGGTCAATAACCCTTTTGAAAGCTGTAAGTGACTCAACTATTCCTCCAATAAATGCATTTTGCCATGAGGGTTTGAAATAGTGCAGTGCATAAATTTTCAAGTGTCTGAAAATAGTTTAGTGGAATATTCAAACCCTCAGTACAATAATGGAATGGTGTACATTTGTGATTTTCATTTCTAGGATTTTCAAAGAATAGTGACTGAAACAACACAAATTTTAAAGAGTGTCATTTTCACCTATTTAAAATTCTTTCACCTACACAAAGTTAAAATCAGGCCTTCATCTTTCTGGCAGAAATCTAACCCCACATTGCTGATCCAACGACCTGGGTGATATTTACAGAGTGTGCACTTAATGATTGGCCACCTATCACTTGATTTGTTTCATCCTCTATTAAAGATATTTACTCATGAAAACATTTGGTCAAATGCATTTTTAGTTTTTTTTCTCAATTAAAGGTTTTGCTAACTCCGTGCACCGTATGAATGCATAGATCTCCCAAAGCTCTATGTACATTAAGGATTTTTGAATAGGTTATAATCGAGCCTTTTGAAAGTTGTCATTTCAGTTTAAAATTCCGTAGAAAAAGTGAAAATGCACAAAGCGAGAAGCAACAAAGTATTAAGTACCCCATTCCAGTCCACATTAATTTAAAGGTTTGGATATTGCAATAAAATGTTTTTTTCAGAGGCTTATTACTCTATTCTCTGCTCTAGGTTTGCAAATGTTGATTGTGTCTGTGAACACACATTATCTTATCTTTGTAGCTTTCATTCCTTTAAAGCTGCTCTCCTCCCTCATTAAAATCCTCACAGAGGTCTGCATCATACAATGGTGACAATGTGAACACTGCGGGGCAGATGCTTAGGTGACAGTGAAGGACAAAGCCTTCCTCTACATATTCTTCTGTATGGATTCTACTCAGACTGGAGACTAATTACAGTCAATCTTTCATTAAAATGTTTGTTCCTCCACCAACTATACTTGACGGCCAATCCCCATTATACTTCTAGCACTGAGTGAATGTCATGTGTTCAGAAAGGCTTATGCAGGGACATTCCAAGAAAGGTTTTTTAGCATTACAATTAACAATGTCTTATGCGGTCCAGGAATTAGCATAAAGGTCTGAAATAAACCAAGATGCATAAAAAGAAGCCACCACAGAAATGAAAATTCTTTGTAAGTGTCCAGGTGCTTTACTGCATTAGATTTGTAAGCAGCCTGGAAGTATATGTAACTTACTTTGGGTACACTTGGTAGATATTATCATTATGGCAGAAAAACAATAATGGGCCAACTCCTTGGGAATGAGTAAAGAACCAATTACCGGCCTTCAGATGATACATTGTACTGCCACCTGACTCTTTGATTAATCTTCTGATGGGTAACAGGGTCCTTCAATGCAGACAAAAGAGGTGACCATAGCATGGGTGGTCACAGTCTTGAATTTCCCTGGGAGAGGCCGGATCAAACACTTCAATCTGTCCGAGATACAATCTGTAAAACCTTACTCACCACATTGTCTGACAAGGATTCAATCAAAGTGTTTTCAAAAGCTGCCTTTTGTTCAAATAGGTGAGAGCTGGGTTGGGGGTGGGGATGGTTGGAGCAGTGGGGATTGTGTTTCTAAGAACAGTGCTTGCGTGGTGCACTGGTTAAGCAGCACCTTGCTATAATAATACAATGTCCTTCCATTGTACTTGCTGCAATATTTGGCTACTGTAAAATATATTTAAGTTCATCAGGATAGATCATTGACTTATGGATGATACATTTGGAAGAATGGATGCAGTAGCTTAACTTAATAAAGCTAATAAGATGTAAGTTCATGTCCCACCATCACGGGCTGAGAATCTGATTTCAAATTAATACAAATCTGGACACAGAAAGCTGGCATTAGCAAATGGCCATGAAACTATGAAGTTGTTGTAAAAACCCGCTCTTTTCACAAATATGTCTTAGGGACGGGACTCGACTGTCCTTACTGGTCTGTCCTACATGTGACTACTAACTCTTTTGTGGTCAATGAAGGATAGGTGATAAATCTTAGCAATTGTCCACATCCTGAGAATGAATTGTGAAACGTTTGTCTTAGCCAAGTGGGCGATGACAGGACTCCGAAGTCTCTTGCTATTTGTCTCTGAGCTCCTGCATGCAGCACTGAGCAAACTCTGGCTTTCCAAGAGGAGTGGTTTGATTTTTTTGTTGGAAGTTCTTAAATAAATGCCTTCACCAATGGAGATCTCAGATCAATTCACTGAATTGAAACTTCCTTATTAGTTTCAGCATGTTTCATACAGAAAGCTCCACAGCAAACTGAGGGCCAAACTTACAACCTTCAGATTCACACCCTCACTTTGACTACTTTCTTCCATCTCCATAACTTTGACCAATATCAATCCTGTCTCAACCATCTGCTGCTGTAAGTGTCAAGAGCGTGGTGCTGGAAAAGCACAGCAGGTCAGCCAGCATCCGAGGAACAGGAAAATTGACCTTTCAGGCATTAGCCCTTCATCATTACCTGATGAAGGGCTTATCCCCGAAATGTCACTTGTCCTGCTCCTCAGATGCTGCCTGACCTGCTGTACTGTTTCAGCACCACGCTCTTGACTCTGACCTCTAGCACCTGCAACCATCACTTACAATCTGCTATTGTAACACTCATTCATGCATTTGTTATCTCTAGACTGAACAACCCAAAGCACTCCTGGCTGATCTCCCATATTCTACCCTCCATCAACTTAGAGTCATAGAGTCATAGAGATGTACGGCATGGAAACAGACCCTTTGGTCCAACCCATCCATGCCGACCAGATATCCCAACCCAATCTAGTCTCACCTGTCAGCACCAGGCCCATATCCCTCCAAACTCTTCCTATTCATATACCGATCCAAATGCCTCTTAAATGTTGCAATTGTACCAACCTCCACCACTTCCTCTGGCAGCTCATTCCATACACGCACCAACCTCTGTGTGAAAATGTTGCCCCGTAGGTCTCTTTTATATCTTTCCCCTCTCATCCTAAACCTATGCCCTCTAGTTCTGGACTCCCCGACCCC
>NC_057732.1:6239598-6260839 GCF_004010195.1 Chiloscyllium plagiosum
GCTTCCCACAGAGTTCTCAGGTACACCTGATCAGGTCCTGGGGATTTATCCACCTTTCCCCATTTCAAGACATCCAGCACTTCCTCCTCTCTGTAAAATGTTCATTTTGCAAGGTGTCACCATCTATTTTGCCACTTTCTATCTCTTCCATATCCATTTCCATAGTAAATATTGATGCAAAATACTTGTTTAGTATCTGCCCCATCTCCTGCAGCTCCACACAAAGGCTGCCTTGCTGATCTTTGAGGGGCTCTATTCTCTCCCTAGTTACCCTTTTGTCCTTAATGTATTTGTAAAAACCCTTTGGATTCTCCTTAATTCTATTTGCCAAAGCTATCTCATGTCCCCTTTTTGCCGTCTTGATTTCCCTCTTAAGTATACTCCTACTTCCTTTAAACTCTTCTAAGGATTCACTCGATCTATCCTGCCTATACCTGACATATGCTTCCTTCTTTTTCTTAACCAAAGCCTCAATTTCTTTAGTCATCCAGCATTCCCTATACCTACCAGCCTTTCCTTTCACCCTGACAGGAATATACTTTCTCTGGATTCTTGTTATCTCATTTCTGAAGGCTTCCCATTTTCCAGCCATCCTGATACATCCAAAACTCTACTACCGATGTCTTCGTTCACAGCAAGTCGCATTCCCCATCCCCTCTTGTTTGTTGACCTACATTAGCTTCCAGTTAATCCATGTCTTGAGTTTAAAATTCTCATTCCACATTTTCAAATCTTGTCTCATCTCCTTCCAGTCCCATAGCCCTCTGAAATATCTGCATTCCTCCAATTCTCACTTCATGAGCATCCCCAGTCTTAATTACTTAACCAGCAAGATCTGTTGTCTTCTGTTGGCTTGGCTCCAAGTCCTGGGAATTTTTTCTCCATATTTCTGATTAAACACCCCACTTCCTCTTTTAAGGCACTCATTGAAGCCCACTACCTCTTTAACCAAGATTTTGATAATAATTTTCCCTAATATCTTTTTATACAAGTTATTGAATCCCTACAGTGTAGAGGCAGGCCATTTGGCCCATTGAATCTGGACCAGCCCTCTGAAAAGCATCCCGCTAAGACCCACCCTATCCCTTTAGCCCTACATTTTCCATGGCTAATCCACCCAGCCTGCATATCCCTGGACACTATAGGCAATTTAACATGGCTAATCCGCCTAACCTGAACATCTTTGGATTGTGGGAGGAAATAGGAGCACCCGGAGGAAACCCATGCAGACACGGGGAGAATGTGCAAACTCCACACAGGCAGTAATCCAAGGCTGGAATCAAACCCAGGTGCTGTGAAGCAGCAGTACTAACCACTGAGCCACCTCAGTATCAATGTCATGCTTTGTTTTTAAATCTATCATGAAGCACCTTAGGCTGCTTCATTGTGCTCAAGATCTGGTTGGGTACATGGTTGGGAAGGATTTAGAGAGGTATGGGCCAAATGCTGGCAAATGAGACTGGATTAGATTAGGATATCTGATCGGCATGGGCAAGTTGGGCGGAAGGGTCTGTTTCCGTGCCATACATCTCTATGACTCTATGACTTCTATGCTGTTTAAACATCCATTGTTTTCTTTATTTTAAATTAGGGCAATCTGTCATTATTTTCCAAGGGTCAGTCTTAATTAATTACTCAGGTAATATGGTGCACTGGGTGAGCAATAAACTTTTAAAGGTTTTCTGGGAAATGAGGGAAAAAAAAGGAATTTGAGTAAATGGATGGAAAATGTAGTCAGCCTTTAAAAAAGATTGAGATCTCTATGCTGCTGCAACCCTGGCACCTGGGTGCCTGTGAGTTTGAATGCAGCACTATAGGGGCTGTGTCATCTGCTGCCTCGGGCCTAGATTCTGCAGTTCCCTCTTTGCCTCTCTTCTCTCTTCAAACCTTTTCAACAAAACGTTCGGGCTCCTAGCTAGTAGAAGATTGTGCAACTCCATATCAAACTTGGTTGACTTAATGCCTGTGAAGTGTGTTGGAGCATGTTCCATGTGTTGCAGGCCGCTACTTAAATGCAGATTTGTCGCTGTAGCACTTTGAATGTTTGCGACAAACGGATTAGGCTGTGCAAGGGAAGCCAACAAAACAAAGACATGACACTGACATTTAAGATGTCTAGAAGGGGCAGTAGCTAAGTGATTGTGAGAATGGGGAAGATGACAGATCCTGGAGGACATAAGCTTCTTTCTTTCTTGTCCAAGGGTGCATTGTCTCTAGCCTATTTACTCTTCAAATGGAGCTGAAAGCAAAGCAGAGCATTTGTAGTGCCTGTCTGTGTCAGCAGCAGGGTCTGTGAGGAGTGTTTTCAATTTGTTACTATGCTGTTTGAATATGTAACCATGTTCATAATAATGGCAATGTTTGTTTTATGTTGGCTTTTGTGTGCGGTCTCTGTGAATTTGCCACAACAGTACACTCCTGCTAAGTCTATAAACATGAATCTCCCCAAACTTCCAGCAACCAAGGCTACTTCAGCAGCATTTAAACCCAACGCTTTGTCTAAAACAGTGGCTTAATGGAGTTCTACGGAAAAGAAAAAAACTATGTTTGGCTTTCACAAATGGAGGTATCAAAATATAATACAGCTTTATCATAATATAACCATTAATGTTTCTGAAATGCACTTCATTCAAATACTGAATAACTCTTTCCATTTGTTCATAAGGAAATTGTAATGGCGTCTGTGTTTGATATCTGCACCAAGTCTTCCAGCCTGCTTCATTCTGGAGACCTGAAGCTAAAGAGGGAATCCTGCCATATATTCAGAGCAGTAACTCTGATGAGGATAGTGAGATGTTGTGCGGCTTAAAGGAATGAAGAATGCATGGGGAATATAAATTGCAAAGTGATGACATTGTCTTTTTTTTCCCTAAAAGGAAATATTCTTCTAAATATAAGAAAAGGAAACATCTTCATATTCCCCAGATGTGTCATTGTTAACTTGTCAGCCCTAACAGTCTGGATTGCCTCTCAGGAGAGGGATTATGAAGCATGAGAAACATATCATTGTTCTTAACATTGTCACCAGAAAACTTCACAATGTGGAAGTGGAGTACATTTATCTGTCACATGTGCTCGCTGACCTGAACTGACTATTGGTTCAGCAATGCCTCAATTTTAAATATTCATTTTTGTTTTGAAATCCCTCTATGGCCTTGTCCCTTCCCATCTCTATAATCTCTTTCAGGTTAATATACCCCGGGGATATCTACATTCTTCTCACTCTGGTTTCATAAGCAGCCCTGATTTTAGTTGGTCCACCAATCATGGCCATGTCTCCCACTGTCTCATCCCAAAACTGAATTTGCTGTCGAAATCTCTTCAGTTCTTTCCTCCCTGAAAACTTTCCTTCAAGCCCTATCTCTCTTGACTAAGCTCAGTTGTTCCTATATCTCATTACATGGGCTCAGTTTCAAATTTCACTTATAATGTTCTTGTCAAATGCCTTGGAGCATTTTAATACTTTAAAGCCACCAAATAAGCACCTCAGTAATAGTTGTTAATTCTGTTATTAGTAGAAGCATTGGTAGTACAATCAGTGTAAATACTTGTAGAAGGCCTTTGATAAGATGTAGTACAGGAGGCTGCTGAATAAGATAAGGACTTATGGTGTTTCTTACTAGAGGCAAGGTACTAGCATGGATAGAAGCTTGACTATCTGGCAGAAAGCAGAGAGTGGGGATAAAAGAGTCCTTCTCAGGATGGAAGCAGGTGACAAGTGGTGTTCCATAAGGTCTGGTGCTGGGTCCATAACTTTTCACTTTATGCATTAATGGTCTGGATGAAGGAATTGAGGGCATTATGGCTAAGTTTACAGATGATGCAAAGATAGGTGGAGGGGCAGGTAGTGTTGAGGAGGCAAGGGGGCTGCAGAAAGATTTAGTCAGGTTAGGAGAGTGGGCAAAGAAGTGGCAGATGAAATACAACGTAGGAAATTGTGAGGCCATACACTTTGGTAGGAAGAATAGATGCATGGACTATTTTCTAAATGGGGAGGAAATTCAGAAATCTGAAGTGCAAAGAGACTTGGGAGTCCTAGTCCAGGTTTCTTTTAAGATAAAACTGCAGGTTGAGTCAGTAGTTAGGAAGGCAAATACAATGTTGCCATTCATCTTGAGAGGACTAGAATATAAAAGCAATGATGTACTTCTGAGGTTTTAGAGTTTTGTCAACAATTTTGGGCCCCACATCTCAGGAAAAATGTATTGGCCCTGGAGCAGGTCCAGGGGAGGTTCTGCGAATGATCCCAGGATTGAAAGGCTTAATAAGTGAGGAACGTTTGAGGACTCTGAGATAATACTTGATGGAGTTTAGAAGGATGAGCGGGATCTGATTGAAACTTACAAAATACTGAACAGCCTTTACAGAGTGGATGTTGGGAAGATGTTTCCATTGGCAGGAGAGACGAGAACCCGAGGGGCACAGCCTTAGAGTAAAGGGAAGACCCTTTAAAATAGAGATAAGGAGAAACTTCATTAGCCAGAGAGTGGTGAATCTGTGGAATCTATTGCCACAGAAAGCTGTGGAGGCCAGGTCACTGAGTGTATTTAAGACAGAGACAGATACGTTCTTGGTTGCCAAAGGGATTAAAGGTTACAGGGAGAAAGCTGGAAAGTGAGCTTGAAAGACCTATCAGCCATGATTGAATGGCATAGCAGACTCAATGGGCCAAATAGCCTAATTTCTGCTCCTATGTCTTATAGTCTTATGATCTTATGGTTTTGTATTAATTCAGCCCTCACATCATTTATTGTCTGGGTCATTCTCTTGCCAATCCCTGTCAATTAGTTATTGTTGATTTTTTTCATCTCTCATATCCACCCCAGTGTTGTAGCTCAAAGCCCTTCACTCCTCTACTCTTTGCTTAGCCAACTGTCAGTGATCAGACTGCATTCCTTCATGTGAATTTTCAACCAGAGCTTAGCTGCTTGGTCATCCACCTTTTCATCTTGCATGACATGCCTGTGCTATTAACCATGGTCATCCCTTCGAAGAACAAATCCAGCCTGATGCAGGTAAGCATTAATTATCACCGCCTCAATTTGGGGGTTATCAGCTCGACCCATAGGATCCTCCTGCTACCTAACATGAAGTCATGTGCTAAGCTGTCCACATATCACTATGTTTGGTTTGCCTGCAGCCATCCAGGGTGTTCTTCTTCCAAAGATGCTTCGTGCATCTCCAGTTGTGGGCGTGGGCACTGGGTGTGCTGAAGGAAAGCCCTCTGTCTTGTCTCGAAACCTCCTAAACACACTTCTCCTGGAAGCTCTCATTGCAAACTCCATCCCTTCCTCACTGACCTGTGGCCTAAATCCCTTGGTATTCCTAACGGTCCCTCACCCTGGATGCATGGCTGGCAGCAGCCATGCCTCCACTGCCCCTTTCCTGGAAGGCCTTTGTTTCACCAGCTTAAGTGTGACTTTTACGCTCTGGGCAATGAATTCGAGGGAGAGCCTGACAGGCATTTAATCCAATCAGGTCGACCTCTCTGAAGCAACATGGGCTTCTCACCAGTTCTCTAACTGGTTCGGTCTTATGTCAGTGTGACAATACAATGGCTTCAAGAGGTGTATTTTGTCCTTTTTTATGAAGAAAAGCTGAGACAGAGATGGTGAGCAATCTGATCAAAGCCAATAAAGTAAACAGTTGGTGAGGCCTTGTTTTTTTTTTCTTTAAAGTTGGAACAATAGAAGCATCCTGAACCAGGATTTTAGTTTGGGTTTTTCAGTAGCATTTGCTGCCTGGCTTTTGAAGTTGGATGTGGAAGCTCTTATTCCTCTCTCTGTTACAGCTAAACCCTGGGGTTCTCTTCCTGCTGCTAGAATTGCATGTGAGACAATCTATTTTACTGAATTTTCCAAGAATATCAAAATTTCAGTCTCCGTGTTACTTCAGATCACTTGAACCCTGACACTGCACTGGAAGCATGCTGTTCTACTTTAACCTAAAAGTGTAAATTAGCCCGAACACTGATATGCCTGAGACATGTAATGGTTGTACATTGTAGTTACTTGTAATAGATGTCTGTTGCATTCTTCAATCTCACAATATCCATGCCTAGTTTCATGTGTTTAGATTTTTTTTTAGATTAGATTACATTACAGTGTGGAAACAGGCCCTTCGGCTCAACAAGTCCACACCGACTCGCCGAAGCGTAACCCACCCATACCCCTACATTTACCCCTTACCTAACACTACGGGCAATTTAGCATGGCCAATTCACCTGACCTGCACGTCTTTTGGACTGTGGGAGGAAACCGGAGCACCCGGAGGAAACCCACGCAGACACGGGGAGAACGTGCAAACTCCACACAGTCAGTCGCCTGAGGCGGGAATTGAACCCGGGTCTCTGGTGCTGTGAGGCAGCAGTGCTAACCACTGTGCCACCGTGCCGCCATGTTCTGGAAGGTACGATAAGCACTGCCACATCAGATAAAACACTCTGCTGGAGGCAAACTCACATAATGCTATCATTGCTCTGCCCAAAGTCGGCACTGTATTTTTTTCCATTATGACTTCAAAAGTACTTCAATGGCTGTGGAACACTCTGGGACAGTCTGAAATCCTAAAAGGCACTGTAGAAATTCAAGCTCTTTCTTTCCTTTCCATAACACTTGAGTATTAGAGGGGGTTCTCGAGAATATAATTCTCTTTTAAGCATGCACAGTCATGGAAAAATGGGCACAACAAAATGATTAAAGAATGCGGCTGCAGGTTAAGTCCTGTAATTAGATAATTTTCAGTAATTGCTGCAGTAGGTGAACAAGTGTCTAATTGTGAATTAACCACGCCAGCAACGTTTTGAAAGCATTTTCATCTGATGAAGTTAAGTCTTTTCTGTTCACCTGAGGCAGGGAAGTGAGCTGCATAAGGCCCACCCTGTGTTTGCAAGTCTATTTTCAATTTCATTGAAGTACTCTCAATGAAAGAATAGTCTTGAGAGCTAATTAGAAGATTTGATTATTCCCTGGTAAAAATGCATATTGTATTTCTTTTTAATGACTGCCAACAATTTATTCTGGAGAGAAAAGAGGGCTTTTTTTTGCTGTACTCATGGAGCGACAAAGCATAAAGGTAAAGGGGATTTGCACAGAAGGCAATGCCAGGCAAAGACTTCATGACAAAAAGGAGAACTGAAGATGAGCTGAAAGGAATGAATACAGTCAGAGGCTGGTGGAGGGTAAGACAGGGAGGAAGAAGAAGGATACTGCAATCAGGCCCCGAGTGAGGCTTCCCTAGTTACTATAGTACCCAATTTCCCCTAGTTACTATGGCTCCCGAATGGGTTCTCCAAATCAATAAACTCCTGGGTGACAGGGGACAAACTGGTTCCCCTTCTTTATTCAACCACCCTCTTGGTTGGTCACAACAAGGTTAACTTACAAAGGATCTCTTCTCTTGTGGATATCTTTCACCCAGAAAGTGAATTTGTGTTTGAAAAGTAGTCGATTTAATGAGGCTTTCTTGAGTTAATGAAAGAATGAATTTATTGTGACAACCTGCAAGAAGAAATAATAGTCCAACACACTAGAAATGTTAAGTGAGTCCGAGAAATGATTCAAATAAAAAAAAATACAAGGGTCAGTGCATAGGTTATTCATGAAGAGTAGAATGTTAATAGTCGAGCAGTAAGTTTCAAGATGCTTGCTTTGCATTGTAATTTTGTTGCCTTGTATCCTTTTGACTGGCTTGCTGGCTCTCTAGATTCTAACACTGTGAGAGATTGTTTATTTACCTACAATGCAAGGCAGACTAGTGAATGGTTCTTTGACTATGATCTTCATAGCACACTAACACTTAATCTCAGACTAGTATACGCGATCATCTCAGCCCATTGGCACACATGAGCACCACAGCTCATTAGTAAACTTCTTTTATTAACACGTATAGACCAGGATTGAAGTGGATTTTAACTCCTGCTGTTGTATATTCTCGAAAGGGGAATACACAAAACATGTCTCTCTCCCAGACTGCTGTCATAAGACCATGGGAACATAATAACATAAGAACTAGGAGCAGGTGTAGGCCATCTGAGCTGTCACCATTCAATAAGATCATGGTTGATCTTTTCTTGGCCTCAGCTCCACTTACCCTCCCTCTCATCATAACCCTTACTTCCTTAACTGTTCAAAGAATTATCTATCTTAACTTTATAAACATTTACTGAGGAAGACTCAACTACTTCACTAGGCAGGGAATTCCATAGATTCATAACCCACTGGGTGAAGAGATTCCTTCCCAATTCAGTCCAAAATCTGCTCCCCCTAATTTAGAGGCCATGCCCTCTTGTCCTAGCTTCACCTGCCAGTAGAAACATCCTCCCTACTTCTATCTTATCCAATCCCTTCATAATTTTATATGTTTCAATAAGATCCACCTTCCGCAATTCTCCTAAATTCCATTTAATATAATCCCAGTCTACTTAGTCTCTCCTCATAAGCCAACCCGTTCAACTCCGGAATCAACCCAGTGAACCTCCTCTGCAACCTGTCTAGTTCCACTACATCCTTTCTCAAATAAGGAGACCAAAACTACATGCAGAACTCCAGGTGTGGCCTCACCAACACCCTATTTAGCAACATAACCTCCCTGCTTTTAAACGCAATCCCTTCAGCAATGAAGGACAGGATTCTATTTGCCTTCCTAATTACCTGTTGTACCTGCAAACTAACTTCCTGTGATTCATGCACAAGGACGCTCTGTACAGCAGTGTGCTGCAATTTCTTACCATTTAAGTAATAGCCCTAAATGTCATTTCTTTCATCCTCTTCACAGTCTGAGAAAATACGCTAGAGATTACAATTCAGTTTGTAGTGCTGTCTCTTTTTTAAATTAATTTGTGTGAGGTTTCCTTGATACTTCATCTGGTGTGAAATTCCAGGATCTCTCTCTCCAGACAGCCATTGAATTTACATCCCAGTCTCCTTTTGGCTGTATGTCATTTTTTCCTAAAACAATAAGTTCAATATGATCCTAAGTCTATGGGGTTCCTCTCTTGTCATGACAAAGAGAAGGGAAAGGTCCAATGGAATGGACTGTGTGAGGAATCCAAGTGACTGAGGAATGTTTAGAATATAAATCAAAATAGCAAATAAGGAGGAATTGCTTCCTGTGGAAAAGAGGGTTGGTAATCAATGGATGTACACTCAAAGTGATTGGCAAAAAGTGTGATAGGGAAAATAAGTAGGATATTTTTGCATTGCATTATCATTCCAGCTGATGGTACTGCTGGAAAAATCAGATCCCAGGATGAAACCTGGGATTTTTCTTTGTTTGATTGATGGATGCCAGTCACCAAGCCATATTCACTGGAGTCAGCAGATTTTCTCTAACAGTAGAATAAAAAGCATATTACATAAAGGAAGAAAATTATCAAGCCATGCTGTCTAAATTTAGAGCACACAGCAAAACAAAATTTCAACCCAATTTCCCTCACTGTCCAGTACAGAGATGCATGTGTAGAGGAATAAATCCCTATCCCAACTCTTCAAGTTTCTGGGTATGGGATCTTCTCAGGCACTGAATGATATATCGTGATGGCCCAGGGAATAGGCCACAGTACGTCCGGGGCAAACAGTAAGGAGATTTGTAGTAAGTCAGTTAGGGAACTGTACACAGATCAGTCAGAGGTCTATTCAGTCATCAATGTGAGCTTTCCATCAAAGTCAGTCAGGAAGGTAGACAGTTAGTCCTGGGGATCAGATCAATGGAAGTCAGGGATCGTTATCAGGATCCATGGGGTGGGAGGAACTCAATTCTGGAGTTTGGATGCAGCAACATAAAGGCCACTGTCAATGTGAATGGAGATTTTTAATGAGATCGAAATTAAAAGAATATATCTGAGAATTGGATTCAATGTGGGAAATCAACTGGCATACCTTTTCCAAGTTTATTTTCAGAGTTATAGTCTGATTCAGAAAATAACCTTTAAGTAAATTAAAAGAGCCTAATTGAAATAGACAGCTGCATTATAGTGGCAGTTAGCATTCAAATGTTTGGAATCCTTTGTGTAAATGAGGTGCTGATTGCTGCAGTGACTCTGAACAGGTCCATATAAGAAAGGGATTTTTGTACCACATGGTCAGTATGAGTGGAGATTTCAAATGCATCAAGTGAAGGCTGTGTAGGTATAGCTGGAAATTAGGTTCAAAGTGAGAACTTGGGGCAGATGGCAACAGAGGTGATTTAACTAAGGTTTACTGCAAAAAATGGACTCTCCAGAGAGAGATGTACGTGGGAGAGTATAAAAGGCATAGATAGGGAGTTTGAACTGCATTGAGACCGGTGCAGAGTGACTTCAGTAACCACTGCGTAATGTGAGTGCAGGAAAAGAAGCTGATCAGTGAGTAGGGCAGGTGAACGCTTCTAGTCTTTAAAGTGAAGGGAAGGTTTTCAGCTTGTGTTTAGGTCTCTCATTTTTTAGAGTCATATAGCACAGGGAAACAGACCCTTCGGTCCAACTAGTCCATGTTCCCAAACTTCTGAAAAATAGTTTGTTAAGTCTAAGATTGATATTGATGTTTATTTTTTAAAGTAATTGCGATAAAGTGTAAAGAGCTGGGGAGATAGAGTAATTCATTCGTAAATCAGATCAAGCATGATATGATTGCAGGATGGGTGATATACTGATGCTGGAGCATATGGGGGCACCAAGGTTATTCAGAGCAAACAATCTGCATGAAATGTCGACAGTTTAAGGAACTTTGAGTCTGAGTTGAGGAGTTACAGACATTGCGCCAAATCAGGGAAGGGGGAAGTTACCTGGCCCCTTTCTCCAGAGGGTGGACACACCCTGAGACAAGGTGATTCAAATTTGGTCTCTGATCAGAACAGTGAAACCTCAGGTGAGGCAGGTTTGAGGACTCAGGGGTTTAAAATCAAGATTTGAAAAGTGTGGTGCTGGAAAAGCGCAGCAGGCCAGGTAGCATCCGAAACGTTGATTCTCCTGCTCCTCGGATGCTACCTGGCCTGCTGCGCTTTTCCAGCACCACACTTTTCAACTCTGGTCTCCAGCACCTGCAGTCCTCATTTTCTCCCTTGAAAATCAAGATGCCTTGGCTCTTGCAATTGACCGATAGTTATAAGGTTCTTACAAGTGTGTGAAAAAGAGTGGGGACTTGTTGTAGTTCAGGCAAACTGGCCACAGCTCGATCATATAGAGAGCCATTCAAGTGGGGAGGAGAAATTAGGAATATGGTCATGGTAGGGGCCAGCATAATTAGGTGAATCATACTGTACTCCAACAGGTTTAATTGGAAGCACACTAGCTTTCGGAGCGACGCTCCTTCATCAGGTGATTGTCTCTCTGAAAGCTAGTGTGCTTCTAATTAAACCTGTTGGACCATAATCTGGTGTTGTGTGATTTTTAACTTTGTACACCCCAGTCCAACACCGGCATCTCCGAATCATACTGTACTATGCAGCCTGAGGATTGTGTTGCCTAGGTTAAGGACATTTCCTTGGGATAAAGAGGAACTTAAAGAGGGAGAGGAGGGATCCAGTGTCAACATTAACATTGAATAGGACTAGAAAGGAGATTCTCCTGAAAGAATTGGAACAGTTAGGAGCTAAACCTGAAAGCAGAATCTCCCAAGATAATAATCTCTCGATTACTACCTGAGCCATGGGAAAATAAACTGACAAAGATAACTAAAGTTAAGGAGTTACGTACGTGGCTCAAAAATTGGTGTAGAAGGTTTGAAACTAATTAGAGGGAGGGAGGGTTTGGGAGATGGGAAATGTAGGGTTACAAAACAAAAAGATATGGAGGAATTTCAGGGCAACTATCCGGAAAACATATCCAGACTGGGACAGGAAGGACAAAGTGTACAAACATGGAGAAATAGCAGTACAGCGGAACCTCAGTTATCCGGCATTCGATTATCCGAACAAGATCGCAAAGTCCCAATGCTTGGCTAAACTGTGTTATCCGGCATTCGGTTATCTGAACATTTGATTATCTGGACAAAATATTCCCCACCCGTGTCATTCGGATAATTGAGGTTCCGCTGTAAATAGGGTCAAAGGTGGAGAAATGG
Source organism: Chiloscyllium plagiosum (assembly GCF_004010195.1). Lineage (NCBI taxonomy): Eukaryota > Metazoa > Chordata > Chondrichthyes > Orectolobiformes > Hemiscylliidae > Chiloscyllium > Chiloscyllium plagiosum. The sequence continues at coordinate 6,251,637 of NC_057732.1, forward strand.
TAAAAAGGCGAAATTAATAGTACTTTACCTGAATGCTTATAGCAACAACATTAATTAATTAATGGCAGAAACAGACATTAACGTGTGTAATCTTACAGCCATTATGGAGACGTGGTTACAAACAGATTAAAGATGGGAAATAAATGTCCCGGAGTCTATAACGTTCAAAAGCACATGCAGAGAAGGAAGGTTGATGAGGTAGCTTCATTAGGATGGAATTAGTATTATCACAATAAATAATCTTGAATCAGAAGATATACAACTGATATGGGTAGAGGTAAGAAATAACAAAGGGAAAGGACAGTGGTGAGCGTAGTCTATTGAGTCCTCAACTGGAGCTATATTATAGGACAGAGAATAAATCAGAGATCACGAGGACATGTAAAAAGTGAATTGAATCTTCATATAGATTTGGTAAGCCAAATCATCAAAAGTAGCTGTAAGAATTCAGAGAGGATAGTCGGGACAGTTTCCCAGAGCAATGTCTTCTGAATCCAAGCAGAGATTAGACTATTTTGCATATGGTAATTTGTAATGAGATAAATTTAACAAATGACCTCAGAGTAAATGATCCCCTAGAAAACAATTACCATAACCTGGTAGAATTCAGCATGGAGAGTGAGAAATTTGTGTCAGAACCAAGAGCACTAAACATGAACAAAAACAAAAATTGATGGAAAAACTCAGCAGGTCTGGCAACATTTGTGGTGAGAAAGCAGAGTTAATGTTTTGGGTCCAGTGACCCTTTTTCAGAACTGACTGTGTTTGGGAAAAGGTTGGTATATACAGTATACTGAAATAGGGAAGAACATAGAACACCTACAGTGTGGAAACAGAATTAAAAATCGCATAACACCAGGTTAATTTGGAAGCAGTAGCTTTCGGAGCACTGCTCCTTCATCAGGTGGTTGTGGAGCCATTTGTGGATGTGGAAACAGGCCATTTGGCCCAACATGGCCACACCAACCCTCCTAGGCCCAACCCCCTAACCTATAACCCTACCTTTCTCATGGCTAATGTACCAAACCTACACATCCCTGGACACTTTAGTATGGCCAAATCACCTAAACTGCACGCCTTCAGACTATTGGAGGAAACTGGAGTACCCATAGGAAACCCATGCAGACACGGGGAGAACATGCAAACTCCACACAGACAGTTGCTTGAGGCTGGAATCGAACCTGGGACCCTGGCACTGTGAGGTAACAGTACTAACCACTGAGCCACCGTGTTACCCTAAATGATAGGTAGAGATGGAACCTAGAAAGACAGAACATGGACTTGTTGGACCAAAGGGTCTGTTTCCTTGTTATATGACTCTATGACCCTATAACAACAGTTGGCTGCCAAAGGACTGGGTTAAAGCCTGGGAGAATCAGTGGCTACCATGAGTAGCTGACAATGGGTTTGTTGTGGCAGCAATCCATGTGATGACCAGGCCTGGGGATTGGAGTAAGGACATGGGAGAAGGTGCTCAGGCCCGAAAATTATTGAACTCAATATTGAGTCCTGAAGGCTGCAAAGTCCCCAAGCAGAAAGTGAAATGCTGTTCTTCAAGCTTATGCTGAGCCTCGCCGGAGGACTGCAGCAAGCCTGAGACAGAGATGTTGCCCAGGGAACTACAGTGGTGTGTTGAAAGGGCAGGCAACAGGAAGCTCAGGGTCATTTTTGCTGAACATAAATAAGGATAATTACAAAGGGATGAGGACAGAGTTGGCTGGAGTGAACTGGGGCAGGAGTTGAGCAGAAAAAAAATGGCTGAGGACCAATGGCAGATGTTTAAGAAAATGACTTGCAGCAAAGAAACTTTTCAGTGAGAAATAAGAATTCCAGGAAGGGCATAAATTGACTGTGGTTAACCAGGGGAGTTAAGGATCACATTAAATTGAAAGAAAATCCCTACAACGTGGCAAAGATTAGTGGTAAGCCAGAAGATTGAGCATGTGTTAGAATTCAACAACAGCTGACCAAAAAAAAAGACATGAAGGTAAAAATAAGCTTTGAGGATAAACTTTAGTTTTGGAATACTGCGTTCAATTTTGGTCTCCCTGCTACAGGAAGGATGTTGTGAAACTTGAAAGGGTCCAGAAAGAGTTTATAAGGATGTTGCCAGGGTTGAAGGGCTTGAGTTATAAGGAGAAGCTGAATATACTGGGGCTGTTTTCTCTGGAGCATTGGAGGCTGAGGGGTGACATTATAGAGGTTTATAAAATCATGAGGGGCATGGATAGGGTAAATAGTCAAGATCTTTTCCCAGGAGTAGGGGAGTCTAAAACTGGAGGACATAGATTTAAGGTGAGAGGAGAACGATATAAAAGGGACCTAAGAGATATCGTTTTCATACAGAAGATGGTGCGTGTATGGAATGATCTGCCAGAGGAAGCGGTGGAGACTGGTACAATTACAACATTTAAGAGGTATCTGGATGAGTGTATGAATGGGAAAGATTTAAAGAGATGTGGGCCAAGTGCTGGCATATCGGACTAGATTTGGTTGGAATATCTGGTCAGCATGGACGAGTTGGACTGAAGGGTCTGTTTTCACGCTGCACAGCTCTAATACGAAGATGGAGAGCAAATGCTTCATTAAAATTATTAAAAGGAAGAGAGAGACCAAAGTGAAAATAGGCCCCTTGGTGATTGAAACTTTATTGCTGGAACAGCACAGCAGGTCAGGCAGCATCCAGGGAACAGGAGATTCGACGTTTCGGGCACAGGCCCTTCTTCAGGAATTCTTCATTCCTGAAGAAGGGCCTGTGCCCGAAACGTCGAATCTCCTGTTCCCTGGATGCTGCCTGACCTGCTGTGCTGTTCCAGCAATAAAGTTTCAACTTTGATCTCCAGCATCTGCAGACCTCACTTTCTCCCCTTGGTGATTGAGGCTGGGGAAATAATAATTTGGAACCAGGAAATGACGGAGCAGTTGCATAAATATTTTGCATCAGTCTTCATGGTATGAGATGCTGGCAGCGTTCCAAAAATGCTAAATAATCAAAGGTCAAAAGAGGGAGCAGAATTAAATGCAATAACTGTCACTAAAGAAAATGTACTGGAAAAGCTAATAGGGCTCAAAGCCAATATATCACTTGGACCTGATGCATTGCATCCTGGGATTCTAAAGGCAATAGCTACAGAGATTGTAATTGTACTGACAGGAACCTTCCAAGGATCGTTAGATTCTGGAAGTGTCCCAGAGGATTGGAAAGCTGCCAATCAAAAAGGGAAGGGACAAAAAAACAGGTAACTTTAGATCAATTAGCTTAATGTCTAATTTTGGGAAAATGTTACAAAGGATTTAGAAATGCAGAATATAGTCAGATAGAGTTAGCATGGTTTTGTGAAGAGGGAATCATGCCTGACCAATTTGTTGGAATTCTTTGTAGAGATAAGAAGCCAGATAGATAACAGGAAACCGGTAGATGTAATGCATTTGGATTTCCGAAAGCAATTGATAAGGTACCACGTGTTAGGCTATTCAAAAAATAAAAGCCCATGGTGTTGGGGGCTTCAGCATAGAATAATTTGGGAGTCCTCTATGCATCAAGTCACAAAAAGCTAGCATTCAAGGCAGTACAGAGGCAACTGAAATGTTGCTCTTTATTTCAAAGGAAATGGAGCATAACAATAGAGGTCTTGCTAAAACTATACAAGGGATTAATGTAACCACACACCTAGAATACTATGAACAATTTTGGTTTCCTTATATAAGGAAAGGTGTACTTAAAGCATTGGAGGCAATCCAGAAAAGGTTCACTATGTTGATCCCGGGTATGGAGAGCTTTTGTTATGAATAAAGATTAAATAGGTTTGGCCTTTACTCATTGGAGTTTAGAAGAATTAGAGGTGACCTTACTGAAACATGCATTAAGAGACATTCCACAGGCTCCCTTTCTTTTGGAATGCTCCATGTCCCACTGGATGGGGGACAATGCCAAACCACCATTTGTAAATGACATGAATGCTGACTTCTCACATTATTATGGGCTTGTTCTGTTTCTGATGTTCCCCACACAGGGCTTTTGCAAGTGTGACTAATGGATCCAGCCACAGCAGGGGTTATTTTTGCTGTTACTGTGATACAACAAAAGCCCTGATAATGGAGGATGAACAGAACCACCAACAAGTCCCAGTCCGGTAGCCACCTCCAGCAGATGTTGACCAGCCTCCCCATGATGAAGCCACAGTTGAGAAGCCCCTCAGGAGATGCAGGAGGATTAAGTTCTAATGTACCTGATGCCATTTCCTCCAGATGAGCGAGGCATAGTATTGTCACTCACTGAGAATGTCCCAGGACAGTGTCTTAGATCCATGCCAGCTACTGACATGGGACTGCAACATGAAGAAATAGGTGACCATCCACCCTTCTGGTCCTCCCGGTGACAATTCAAGGGAATAACTAACATTTATACTCTATGAGGATTATTACCAAATGAACTCTGATTGGTAGAGGCTTTCTGTTTCCTTTGAACTAGCATTCTTCAACTTGTCCTGATGAGTACTGAATGAAAAGATTACATTAAAACACACCTTTTCTCACCTCTAACACTCCACATATTTTCAACAAAGCTTTTCTGGTTTGGATGCTTAACAAGCTAAAGCCTTCCGCTGAGTTAATTGGCCCCCTGAATGGCCCTGAATTCCTTGTAGACAAAAAACTAAACTTGCTCCGAACTCAACTTAGTCTCAAACTGCCCGGTTGAAAGCTAAATGAAAGCCTGTCAGTTAATTGTCAATAATTACCTGCTGCATTCTTCATGTTCTCCTCAACATCTCCACATAGTTTGAGTCAAAGTGCCATTCTCCCCATAGAGAATAACTGCTGCTTTCCCCTTTATTGGCACTCTTATGAATTGTCCTGATGAGAGCTTTAATAAATACATCTTCTATCAGCAATATTCTAACAATTGTGGCACATAAGTGACCATCTCCTACAAAACAGAATCCAACTATCTTCCCTTGCCATTCAATAGCATCACCACTGCTGAATCCCATACAACAATATCTTGAGGGTTACCATTGGCCAGGAACTAAATTAGATCAGCCATACAGAGTCATAGATTCATTTAGATGTACAGCACAGAAACAGACCCTTCGGTCTAACTCATCCATGCTGACCAGATATCCCAAACCAATCTAGTCCCACCTGCCAGCAACCAGCCCATATCCATCCAAACCATTCCTATTCAGATACCCATCCAAATGCCTTTTAAATGTTGAAATTGTACTAGCCTCCACCACTTCCTCTCGCAGCTCATTCCATACACGTACCACCCTCTGCGTGGAAAAGTTGCCCCTTAGGTCCCTTTTATATCTTTCCCCTCTCACCCTAAACCTATGCCCCCTAGTTCTGGATTCCTCCACACCAAGGAAAAGACTTTGTCTATTTACCCCATCTATGCCCCTCATGATTTTATAAACCTCTATAAGGTCACCCCTCAGCCTCTGATGCTCCAGGTAAAACAGCCCCAGCCTGTTCAGTCTCTCCCTATAACTCAAATCCTCCAACCCTGGCAACATCCTTATAAATCTTTTCTGAACCCTTTCAAGTTTCACAACATCCTTCCAATAGGAAGGAGACCAGAATTGCACACAATATTCCAAAAGTGGCCTAACCAATGTCCTGTACAGCCGCAACATGACCTCCCAACTCCTGTACTCAATACTCTGACCAATGTAGGAAAGGATACCAAACACCTTCTTCACTATCCTATATATAAATAACTGTCCATACAAGAATATCACAAAGCCTGAGAATATTGTGGTAGTAATTTGCCCCTTTTATTTCTGAGGTCTGTTCATCCTCAAAAAGGCACAAGTCAAGAACGGTCTCCTCTTGCCAGGGCAATGCAACTTGTCGACACTCAAGAGACTTAGCACCATCCAGAATAAAGCAATGCAATTGATTGTCACGCCATCCACCAGCTTCAACACTCATTCTCTTCACTATCAATGTTCTATGGCAGAGGATGTGTGCCATATGCAAGATGCGCTGCAGCAACTCACCAGGTTTCTTTGACAGTGCCTTCCAAACTTGCCGATTTTCCTGCTCCTCAGATGCTGCCTGACCTGCTGTGCTTTCCCAGCAACATACTCTTGACTCTGATCTCCAACATCTGCAGTCCTCACTTTCTTCCAGGATGTCAGATAATGCAACAAGATAGGAGAGGAAAACCACAGTCAACATTCATGGTCAATCTTTTTATTATTTATTTGCAGAGGACGAGCAAGCATTTGCAGACAATCAAAGGTGGCCTTCGAGTTCCTACTTGCAAGAGCTGACTGAATGCAGGCACCACATTCACTTTGGGAGATCTATGAAAGATTCCTGATGAAGGGCTTATGCATGAAACATTGATTCACCTGCTCCTCAGATGCTGCCTGACCCACTGTGCGTTCCCAGCAACACACTCTCGATTCTGATCTCCCGCATCTGCAGTCCTCACTTTCTCCTTCCATACTTGTGGCTACTACCACCTATTTAAAAAAAAGAACAGCAGACAGATGGGAACACCACCACTTTCAAATTCCCCTCCAAGCCACTCACCATCCTGACTTGGAAATATATCACCCGTTCCTTCAGTGTCACTGGGTCAAAATTCAGGATCACCTGAAGAGAACTGTTGGTATATCCAGCCAACAGACTGAAGCATAGAGTCATAGAGTCATAGAGATGTACAGCATGGAAACAGACCCTTCGGTCCAACCCGTCCATGCCGACCAGATATCCCAACCCAATCTAGTCACACCTGTCAGCACCTGGCCCATATCCCTCCAAACCCTTCCTATTTATATACCCATCCAAATGCCTCTTAAATGTTGCAATTGTACCAGCCCCCACTACATCCTCTGGCAGCTCATTCCATACACGTACCACCCTCTGCGTGAAAATGTTGCCCCTTAGATCTCTTTTATATCTTTCCCCTCTCACCCTAAACCTATGCCCTCTAGTTCTGGACTGCCCGATCCCAGGGAAAAGACTTGGTCTATTTATCCTATCCATGCCCTGCATAATTTTGTAAACCTTTATAAGGTCACCCCTCAGCCTCCGACACTCCAGGGAAAACAGTCCCAGCCTGTTCAGCCTCTCCTTGTAGCTCAGATCCTCCAAGCCTGGCAACATCCTTGTAAATCTTTTCTGAACTCTTTCAAGTTTCACAACATCTATCCAATAGGAAGGAGACCAGAATTGCACGCAATATTCCAAAAGTGGCCTAACCAATGTCCTGTACAACCTCAACATGACCTCCCAACTCCTGTACTGAATACTCTGACCAATAAAGGAAAGCATTCCAAATGCCTTCTTCACTATCCTATCTACCTGCGACTCCACTTTCAAGGAGCTATGAACCTGCACTCCAAGGTCTCTTTGTTCAGCAACACTCCCTAGGACCTTACCATTAAGTGTATAAGTCCTGCTAAGATTTGCTTTCCCAAAATGCAACACCTCACATTTATCTAAATTAAACTCCATCTGCCACTTCTCAGCCCATTGGTCCATCTGACTGGTCACAGGCCTCCAGTCTGAAAAACAACCCTCCACCACCATCCTCTGTCTTCTACCTTTGAGCCAGTTCTGTATCCAAATGGTTAATTCTCCCTGTATTCCATGAGATCTAACCTTGCTAATCAGTCTTCCATGGGGAACCTTGTCGAACGCCTTACTGATGTCCATATAGATCACATCTACTGCTCTGCCCTCATCAATCTTCTTTGTTACTTCTTCAAAAAACTCAGTCAAGTTTGTGAGACATGATTTCCCACGCACAAGGCCATGTTGTCCCTCAGGATTCCCTCCAAGAACTTGCCCACCACTGAGGTCAGGCTCACCGGTCTATATTCCCTGGCTTGTTCTTACCACCCTTCTTAAACAGTGGCACCACGTTGGCCAACCTCCAGTCTTCCGGCACCTTACCTGTTACTATCGATTATACAAATATCTCAGCAAGAGGCCCAGCAATCACTTCCCTAGCTTCGCACAGAGTTCTCGGGTACACCTGATCAGGTCCTGGGGATTTATCCACTTTTAACCATTTCAAGACATCCAGCACTTCCTCCCCTGTAATCTGGACATTTTGCAAGATGTCACCATCTATTTCCCGACAGTCTATATCTTCTATATCTTTTTTTACAGTAAATACTGATGCAAAATATTCATTTAGTATCTCCCACATTTTCTGTGGCTCCACACAAAGGCCGCCTTGCTGATCTTTGAGGGGCCCTATTCTCTCCCTAGTTACCCTTTTGTCCTTAATATATTTGTAAAAACCCTTTAGATTCTCCTTAATTCTATTTGCCAAAGCGATCTCATGTCCCCGTTTTGTCCTCCTGACTTCCCTGTTAAGTATACTCCTACTTTCTTTATACTCTTCTAAGGATTCACTCGATCTATCCTGTCTATACCTGACATATGCTTCTTTCTTTTTCTTAACTAAACCCTCAATTTCTTTAGTCATCCAGCATTCCCTATACCTACCAGCCTTCCCTTTCACCCTGACAGAAATATACTTTCTCTGGATTCTTGGTATCTCATTTCTGAAGGCTTCCTATTTTCCTGCCGTCCCTTTACCTGTGAACATCTGCCTCCAATCAGCTTTCAAAAGTTCTTGCCTAATACCATCAAAATTGGCCTTTCTCCAATTTAGAACTTCAACTTTTAGATCTGGTCTATCCTTTTCCATCACTATTTTAAAACAAATAGAATTATGGTCGCTGGCCCCCAAGTGCTCCCCCACTGACACCTCAGTCACCTGCTCTGCCTTATTTCCCAAGAGTAGGTCAAGTTTTGCACATTCTCTAGTAGGTAAATCCACATACTGAATCAGAAAATTGTCTTGTACGCACTTAAGAAATTCCTCTCCATCTTAACCTTTAACACTATGGCAGTCCCAGTCTATGTTTGGAAAGTTAAAATCCCCTACCATAACCACCCTATTATTCTTACAGATAGCTGAGATCTCCTTTCTGTTTCTCAATTTCACTCTGACTATTGGGGGGATCTATAATACAACCCCAATAAGGTGATCATGCCTTTCTTATTTCTCAGTTCCACCCAAATAACTTCCCTGGATGTATTTCCGGAATATCCTCCCTCAGCACATGTGTAATGCTATCCCTTATCAAAAATGCCACTCCCCCTCCTCTCTTGCCTCCCTTTCTATCCTTCCTGTAGCATTTGCATCCTGGAACATTAAGCTGCCAGTCCTG
>NC_057732.1:6260886-6266690 GCF_004010195.1 Chiloscyllium plagiosum
CTTCCAATTTAGGTGCAATCCATCCTTCTTGTACAGGTCACTTCTACCTCAAAAGAGATTCCAATGGTCCAAAAATGTGACTCCTTCTCCCATCCACCAGCTCCTCAGCCATGCATTCATCTGCTCTATCCTCCTATTCCTGCCCTCACTTGCTCATAGCACTGGGAGTAATTCAGATATTACTACCCTTGAGGACCTCCTTTTTAAATTTCTGCCTAACTCTCTGTAATCTCCCTTCAGAATCTCATCCTTTTCCCTTCCTATATCATTGGTTCCAATGTGGACAATGACCTCCTGCTGGCCCCTCTCCCCCAATAGAACATTCTGCACCCTCTCTGAGACATCCTTGATCCTGGCACCAGGGAAACAACTATAGAGCAGAAAGCCACCATTCGGCACATCAAGGAATCTGGATGGGAATGTGAATAGGAAGGGTTTGGAGGCAAATGGGCCAAATGTGACTAGATTAATTTAGGATATCTGGTTGGCATGGACGAGTTAGACCAAAGAATCTGTTTCCATGCCGTACATCTCTATGACTCTAAATCTGCACTGACACTCCAATGAACACCCCACCCAGACCCATAACCCCACATTTAGTTTGACCAATCCACCTAACCTGCACATCTTTAGAATGTGGGAGGAAACCAGAGCACTCAACAGGAACCCACACAGACACGGGGAGAACATGCAAACTCCACATAGTCACCCGAGGCTGGAATTGAACCCAGGCCCCTGACGCTGTGAGGCAGCAGTGCTAACCACTGAGCCATGACATGCCAGCCAGTGTAACGGCATTGTATCACATATATACATTTCCTTAAGATCCGGTCAAGCATCTGCTTCCTTCTAGTCCATTCTAATATAATTACCTGACACTAATATCATTCCTATTACACATGCTGCTGATGAGTCAATTGTGCTCCAGTGCAGCTTTTACAAAATTATATTTAGGAACACCCTTGCAACCTTATACATTCCATAAGACCATAAGACAAAGGAGTGGAAGTAAGGCCATTCGGCCCATCGAGTCCACTCCGCCATTCAATCATGGCTGATGCGCATTTCAGCTCCACTTACCAGCGTTCTCCCCGTAGCCCTTAATTCCTCTAGACAACAAGAATCTATCAATCTCGGCCTTGAAGACATTTAGCGTCCCGGCTTCCATTCACTCCGGTGGCAATGAATTCCACAGGCCCACCACTCTCTGGCTGAAGAAATGTCTCCGCATGACCCCCTCTAATTCTAAGGCTGTGTCCACGGGTCCTAGTCTCCGCGTCTAACGGAAACAATTTCCTAGCATCCACCTTTTCCAAGCCATGTATTATTTTGTACGTCTCTATTAAGTCTCCCCTTAATCTTCTAAACTCCAACGAATACAATCCCAGTATCCTCAGCCGTTCCTCATATGTTAGACCTGTCATTCCAGGGATCATCCGTGTAAATCTCCGCTGGACACGTTCCAGTGCCAGTATGTCCTTCCTGAGGTATGGGGACCAAAACTGGACACAGTACTCCAAATGGGGCCTAACCAGAGCTTTATAAAGTCTTAGTAGTACATCTCTGCTTTTATATTCCAACCCTCTTGAGATAAGAGACAACATTGCATTCGCTTTCTTAATCACGGACTCAACCTGCATGTTTACCTTTAGAGAATCCTCGACTAGCACTCCCAGATCCCTTTGCGCTTTGGCTTTATTAATTTTCTCACCATTTAGAAAGTAGTCTATGCTTTTATTATTTTTGCCAAAGTGCAAGACCTCGCACTTGCTCACGTTAAATTCCATCAGCCACTTCCTGGACCACTCTCCCAACCTGTCAAGATCCTTCTGCAGCCGCCCCACTTCCTCAGTACTACCTGCCTGTCCACCTAACTTCGTATCATCGGCAAAATTCGCTAGAATGCCCCCGGTTCCCTCATCCAAATCATTAATATATAATGCGAACAGCTGTGGCCCCAGCACCGAACCCTGCGGGACACCGCTCGTCACCGGCTGCCATTCTGAAAAAAAACCTTTTATCCCAACTCTCTGCCTTCTGTTAGACAGCCAATCCACAATCCATCCCAGCAGCTCACCTCGAACACCATGGGCCATCACCTTGCTCAGCAGCCTCCCGTGTGGCACCTTATCAAAGGCCTTTTGAAAGTCGAGATAGACCACATCCACTGGGTTTCCCTAGTCTTACCTACTTGTTACATCTTCAAAAAATTCCAACAGGTTTGTCAGGCACGACCTCCCTTTACTAAATCCATGTTGACTTGTTCTAATCAGACTCTGCTCTTCCAAGAATTTAGAAACCTCATCCTTAATGATGGATTCTAGAATTTTACCAACAACCGAGGTTAAGCTGATTGGCCCGTTTACAGGCTGAACACACACTCACTGTATTGCCTGGCGTGTCAGAGGCTGGGAGCGGAGCTTATGGAGGCTTTTCAATCATGAGGGGCATGAATCGGGTAAATAGACAAGTTTCTTTCGCTCAGGTGTGGCAGTGCAGAACTAGAGGGTATAAATCAGGTGTGGGAGTACGAGAATTGGAAAGGCAGTGATGGGCAATGACTGCGCGCAGAGGGTGGTGCGTTTCTGGAACAAGTTGCCAGACGAGCTGGTCATGGATGGTAAAATTCCAATACTTTTAAGGAATCTGGACGTGTATTTGAATAGGCAGGGTTTAGAGAGACATGGGTCAAATGCATGCAATCGCGACTGGATCAATTGAAGATATCTGTTCGGAATGGACGAGTTCGACCGAAGACTGTGTTTTCAGTGCTGTCCATATCTAATAGGCTCGATGATAGTGCAGGTGAAATGATAAAAAAGATAAATAAAATCAATGAAGTAAAATTGTCTCAAGTTGTTGAATTCAAACAACTTCAGGTAATTTTATTTCAATTATTTTATTTATCTTTTTTATTTGTGTTTTTTTCATTGTTCTGTAACTCTTATTTCTTGATTGTCTCTCTTTCTCCCGCTCCCCACTCTCTCATTACCTTTGTCCTCTTCTCTTCCCCCTTTGCTACCCTTCTCCCCTGTTTTCCATTTTGTCTCTGCTTCACCCATCCCCCACATATTTTGTCACATAGCACTGGCTACAGCCTGCGTCATTCACGGCTCCTAATCTCCCTTAGATCTCTCCATGCACTCTCATTATCACCTTTCCATCTGGAGCCCTGACTCACCATCTCTCAGCCTGGTGTAAACAGCTCCCTAATTCTCCCCCTTTTTTAGCTTTAACAAAGGATCAGTACGACACGAAACGTCAGCACTTTTCTCTCCTTGCAGATGGTGCCAGAACTGCTGAGACTTTCCAGCATTCTCTCTTTTGGTTTCCGATTCCAGCACCCGCAGTAATTTCATTTTATTAATGGCTCTATGATATTGCTGGTGTCATGATAACTCCAGATTCTATGCATGAGAGGTGAGCAAGCGAATGAATTCCTTTTGGAAGTCGCGTGACAAGTATTAACAGAGATCAAGGAAAATAACATGAACGAATCTTTGATTTGAATTGAAGCCTGAACTCGGGTTCTGCTCCGAGACTGTGTCAGGTCTGCTTAATGCTGCATATATTTCATAATTTGCATTTGTTTGTGAAAACAATTGAGACTGATTGATTTGCTGCAGACAACATCCAGCAGTCATCATGGGTACGGCGATCAAGTCGTGCGTCTAGCCCTGTCAAATGTTTTATTGCGCAGGTGAGGCTTCCTGTTTCGTGGTTTGGTGGAGCACGTTGTTTGGAAAAATAGCAACGCAGCTGAGATCCGGCATGGGACCAGCGGGTTGATGTTCCATGACAGCGATGGTCGCCTTTCGAATGAGCACACATCTCAACCGACCATGTGACAAGTTCTTGCAGACGGTGAAAGTAAAAGCCACGGCGAACACTGACACAGCCCTGCTAACGACGGAAGCGCCTCTCGTGGTCAGTGCGGGGATTGAACCCACGACCTTGGCGTTATTAGCACCACGCTCTAACCAGCTGAGCTAAACGACCAACACAGAAGTCTCCCATGATCAATGTAACCTTGCCTTTCTGACATGCCTTCTCTATTTCCTGGTACATGTTGCGTCCCTGGTCCTGACCACTGTTAGGCGGTCTATACACAACTCCAATTATGTTTTTTTTTTGCCTTTGTGGTTGCTCAATTCCACCCACACAGACTCCACATCATCTGACGCTATGTCATTCAATATCATAGATTTAATTTTGTTCTTAACTAACAAGGCAACCCCACCCCCTCTGCCCACCTCTCTGTCTTTTCGATAAGTTGAAAAACCATGGAGGTTTAACTGCCAGTCCTGATCCCCCTGTAACCAAGTCTCTGTGATGCCTACTACATCATAATCATTCACTATTATCTGTGCCATTAGTTCATCGGCTTTGTTATGAATGCTACGAGCATTCAGGTAAAGTGCCTTAATGCTAACTTCCTTATCATTGGAGATGTTGGAAGTCATATGTCCTAAGTTATCCTTGCTTTTTACTGTATTCTCAGTGTGCCTCAATTTTAACTCCGTCTGGAAACATGCTATCCTGCTGCTTATCTTGCCATTTACCCCCATACTCCCTGTCGCTTTCACTTTCCCTTCCCCCCAACTCAGAAGTTTAAAGTCTAACATCATCAATTCAGCTCGATTTATTCAAAGGGGTTTGGAAGAATATTAGCTCCATTACTTTAAAGACAATTAACAATGCAGCAGAAACTATAGTGAAGTTGTAACTCACTGTGATTTTCTGTAGCACTTAGGTATTGCCTTACGAGGTAGATAATTCAAATCAGCCTTTTCCTTCTTTGTTCAACATTTCCACTCTGAACCTCCTCTGTCTGAATGATTGGTATTATTTTAAGCAGCTTCTTGTGCCAGTCTCAAGAGTTTGTTCTGGAAGTCACCATTATTTCATCCTTGGAACTTTCAAATGAGCAATATTTATGCAATTATTTTGCTCCATAATTAATTTGCAATGTCGCCCAATAATTTCTAATATTTTTCAAAGCTCAGCCACAGGGTCTAAGAAGTCAAGAAAGGTCTATGGCCCTCTAGCTTAGTTTTTCCATTTGAATAGAATTCCATGATCCTTCAATAAATAGAGTTTTTTGACGAATAACCTACTGGACTCGTTCTACAATAGACCTGCAAATGACAAGAGGAAATCCTCAATTGTGAAAAGCTTTTGGAACAATAAGATCAAAAGCATTGTTTTCAAGCTAAACACATCATTGTCTACATCCTTACATACCCATATTTTAAAAAATGTTTCATTTTTAAAGAATTCTACCTCAAGTGCATTCAAATAAAGCGCAATTAATTGATTTTAACCTCAAGGGAGCCTCTCCATAAATTGTCACTAGCTCACTGAGGTTTTGAGGATGATGCTGAGGAGCTGTAATGGATCCCATGGAATACAGGGAGAACTAGCCATTTGGATACAGAACTGACTCAAAGGTAGAAGACAGATGGTGGTGGTGGAGGGTTGTTTTTCAGACTGGAGGCCTGTGACCAGGAGAGTGCGACAAGGATCGATGCTGGGTCCTTTACTTTTTGTCATTTACATAAATGATTTGGATGTGAGCATAAGAGGTACAGTTAGTAAGTTTGCAGATGACACCAAAGTTAGAGGTGTAGTGGACAGCGAAGAGGTTTACCTCAGATTACAACAGGATCTGGACCAGATGGGAAAATGGGTCGAGAAGTGGCAGGTGGAGTTTAATGCAGATTAATGCGAGGTGCTGCATTTTGGGAAAGCAAATTTTAGCAGGACTTATACACTTAATGGTAAGGTCCTAGGGCGTGTTGCTG
>NC_057732.1:6266765-6309761 GCF_004010195.1 Chiloscyllium plagiosum
ATTTGAGCTACAGGGAGAGGCTGAACAGGCTGGGGCTGTTTTCCCTGGAGCGTCGGAGGCTGAGGGGTGACCTTATAGATGTTTACAAAATTATGCAGTGCATGGATAGGGTAAATAGGCGAAGTCTTTTCCCTGGGTTGGGAGTCCAGAACTAGAGGGCAGAGGTTTAGGGTGAGAGGGGAAAGATATAAAAGAAACCTAAGGGGCAACTTTTTCAGACAGAGGGTGGTGTGTGTATGGAATGAGCTGCCAGAGGAAGTGGTAGAGGCTGGTACAACTGGAACATTTAAGAGGCATTTGGATGGATATATGAATAGGAAGTGTTTGGAGGGATATGGGCCGGGTGCTGACAGGTGTGACTAGATTGGGTTGGGATATCTGGTCGGCATGGATGGGTTGGACCGAAGGGTCTGTTTCCATGCTGTACATCTCTATGACTCTATGACTCTATAAAAACAAGGGCTTTGAGAGTTTGAAGGCAGGTGAGGGTTAAATCTCTATTACAAACCTATCTGGTTCCTGTTCACTTCTGGTTTTCACTGAGACTAAGGGTGGAGCAGCAGCCAACTGCACGGGAATTTTAATAATGATAATAGCCACAATTCTGTCAATGATGTGGCATCCTGATTGGAGTTGAGTGTCACCTTCTTTCTCTCTTTCTACTGTCTCCTGGGTAGTTTCAATGAAAATGCCACCAGCGTGCGGAGAACACATGATAATTGGCAGTGGAGGGAGCACTGCATTGGTGGAACCCACCATCAGCTGCCAATGCTGCACCTATGGGTGGTCTCTGGACAGTGAGAGAGGCTGTACATCACTAACATAAGGGTCTCATACTCTAGAGGGGTGAGTGACCACACATTTTAGCGCTGTCTGTCTCCACTTCCTCCTCCAGGCTGTTTCCTCACGGTGTCACAAGAAGACTCATTTGCCAGATCTGGATGGAAGATCAGATGAGTAACCCGCTGGAGTCACCACCTGAATCTGGATCTAGTGCAGGTAAAGACTGCTGTGATGAAGAGTCACTGGACTCAAAATGTTAACTCTGCTTTCTTCCCACAGATGCTGCCAGACTTCTTAAGTTTTGTCAGTAATTTCTGTTCTTGTATCAATGACCTGTCCAATCAACAAGGGGACGTATTAGGGTTGCATCTCATGGAGAAGGCCCCTCAAGCCTGTTCCACCTTTCAATGAGATCATGGTTGATCTATGGCTTGACTCCATATACCTGCCTTTGGCCCACACCCCTTAATACCTTTGCTCAACAAAAAATTATTTTTTTAGATTTAAGATTAATAACTAGTCCAGCATCTACTACCCCTTGTGGAAGAGCATTCTAAACCTCTACCACCCTAAAATCTCTGAGAATTACAGCCTGATCATTTGGAAGAGATTTTAGGAATTCTTTTAAATGTTATGATTGCACAAGCCTCCACTAATTCCTCTGGCAGCTCATTCCAAACACATGCCATTTTCCCTGGAGCGTCGGAGGCTGAGCGACGACCTTTTGAGTTTTATAAAATCATGAGGGACATGGATAGGGTGAACAGCCAAGATCTTTTCCCCAAGGTAGGGGAGTCCAAAACTAGAAGACATGGGTTTAAGGTCAGAGGGTAGAGATTTAAAAGGGACCTAATGGGCAACCTTTTCACATAGAGGGTGGTGTGTGTTTGGAATGAGCTGCCAGATGAAGTAATGGAGGCTGGTGCAATTACAACATTTAAAAGGCATCTGGCTGGGGATCTGAATAGAAAGGATTTAGATCATAAGACCAGACGACATAGGATTGGAAGCAAGGCCCTTCGGCCCATCGAGTCCACTCTGCCATTTAATCATGGCTGATGGGCATTTCAACGCCACTTACCCACACTCTCCCCGTGGCCCTTCATTCCTTGCGAGATCAAGAATTTATCAATCTCTGCCTTGGAGACATTTAATGTCCTGGCCTCCACTGCACTCCGTGGCAATGAATCCCACAGGCCCACCACTTTCTGGCTGATGAAATGTCTCCTTATTTCCGTTCTAAATTGAACCCCTCCAATTCTAAGGCTGTGCCCACGGCTCCCTAGTCTCCCCGCCTAAAGGAAACAAATTCCCAGCATCCACCCTTTCTAAGCCATGTGTTATCTTGTAAGCTTCTATTAGATCTCCCTTCAACCTTCTAAACTCTAATGAATACAATCCCAGGATCCTCAGCCATTCATCATAGGTTAGGCTTACCATTCCAGGGACCATCCGTGTAAATCTCCATTGGACACGCACCAGTGCCAGTATGTCCTTCCTGAGGTGTGGGGCTCAAAATTGGACACAGCATTCTAAATGGGGCCTAACCAGAGCTTTATAAATTCTCAGAAGCATATCACTGCTTTTATATTCTAACTCTCTTGAGATAAATGACAACATTGCATTTTTTTTACTTAATCACAGACTCAACCTGCAAATCAACCTTGAGAGAATCCTGGACTAACACTCCCAGATCCCTTTGCAATTTGGCTTTGCGCATTTTCTCACCGTTCATGAAATAGTCCATGCCTGTATTCTTTTTTCCAAAGTGCAAGACCTCGCATTTGCTCACGTTGAATTTCATCAGCTATTTCCTGGACCACTCTCCTAAATCCTTCTGCAGCCTCCCCACCTGCCTGTCCACCTAACTTCGTATCATCAGTGAACTTAGCCAAATGCCCCCAATCCCTTCATCCAGTTCATTAATATATAAAAAGACCAGCTGTGGCCCTAACTGTGAACCCCGCGGGACGCCACTTGTCACTAGCTGTCATTCCAAAAAAGAACCTTTTATCCCAACTCTCTGCCTTCTGTCAGACAGCCAATCCTCAATCCATGCCAGTAGCTCACCTTGAACACCATGGGCCCTCACCTTACTCAGCAGCCTCCCGTGTGGCACTTTATCAAAGGCCTTTTGGAAGTCTAGATAGAAAACGTCCACCAGGTTTCCCTGGTCTAACCTACTTGTTACCTCTTCAAGGAATTCTAACAGGTTGTCAGACATGACCTCCCCTAACTAAATCCATGTTGACTTGTTCTAATCTGACCCTGCACTTTCAAGAAGTTAGAAATTTCATCCTTAACGATGGATTCTAGAATTTTACCTACAACTGAGGTTAGGCTAATCGACCCATAATTTTCCATCTTTTGTCTTGATCCTTTCTTGAACAAGGGGGTTACAACAGTGATTTTCCAATCATCTGGGACTTTCTGTGACTCCAGTGATTTTTGAAAGATCACAACCAATGCCTCCATTTTTTCCTCAGCCACCTCCCTCAGAACTCTAGGGTGTAGCCAATCGGGGCCAGGAGATTTATCAATTTTTAGACCCTTTTAGCTTTTCAAGCACTTTCTCTTTTGTAATGGCTACCATACTCAACTCTGCCCCAGATTCTGCTTAATTGTTGAGATGTTACTCATGTCTTCCACTGTGAAGATTGACGCAAAGTATTTATTAGGTTCTTCAGCTATTTCCTTATCTCCCAGCACTAGCCTTCCTGCATCAACTTGGAGCTGCCTAATGTCTACTTTTGCCTCTCATTTGTTTCTTTTGTATTGCAATAAACTTTTACTATCATTTCTAATATTACTGGCAAGCTTACCTTCATATTTGATCCCTCTCCTTCCTTATTTCTCTCTTTGTTATCCTCTGTTTGTTTTTGTAGCCTTCCCAATCTTCTGATTTCCCAGTGCTCTTGGCCACTTTATAGGATCTCTCTTTTTCTTTGATACATTTCCTGACTTCCTTTGTCAGCCATGGCTGTCTAATCCCTCCTGCTCTACTGTCTTCCTGCTAGGCTCTGCTTCCAGTCAATTTTCTTCAGTTCCTCTCTCATGCCCCTGTAATTACCCTTATTTAACTGTAACACTATTACATCCGATTTTGCCTTCTCTCTTTCATACTGCAGACTGAACTCTACCATATTATGATCGCTGCCTCCTAAGTGTTCTCTTACTTTAAGATCATTTATAAAGTCTTACATAGCACTAAGTCTGGAATAGCCTGCTCCCTTGTGGGCTCCATCACAAGCCGTTCCAAAAAACCATCCTGTAAGCATTCCATGAATTCCCTTTCTTTGGGTCCACTGGCAACATTATTCACCCAGTCCACCTGCACACTGAAGTCTCCCATGATCACTGTAACCTTACCTTTCTGACATGCCCTATCTATTTCCTGGTACAGCTTGCACCCCTGATGCCAATGTCCCATTAAATGGAATCCCTCTTTCCCACACCAATCTCTTAGCCACATGTTTACTTCCCTAATTTTCTTATCCCTGTGCCAATTAGCAGTTGGCTCATGCAATAATCCAGAGATTATGACCCTCGCGGACCTGTTCTTCAATTTCTTTCCTAGTGCTTGATACTCCCCAAACAGGTCCTCCTTCCTAGCCTTGCCTGTGTTATTAGTGCCAACATGGATCACAACAACTGGATCTTCTTCCTTCCACACCCTGGCACTGGGCAGGCAACACACCATGCGGGACTCCCAATCTGGCTCGCAAAAGGAGCCAAAATCTGTTCCCCCTAATTATAGCATCCCCTGTAACAACTCCTTGTCTTTTCGCTCCCCGTCTTGAATGGCCTTCTGCACCATGGTGCCGTGGTCAGTTGGCTCATCCTGTCCACAGCCCTTTTCCTCATCCGTACAGGGAGCAATAATCTCATACCTGTTAGACAACGTCAAGGGCTGAGGCTCCTCCACTCCTGAACTCAGAATCCCCCTACCAGCCTCACTTACAATCACACCCTGTTGTCCCTGATCTTGAATTTGAATTACTTAATCTATCAGGCGTGACTGCCTCCTGAAACAAAGTGTCCAGGTAACTCACCCCCTCCGGGATGTGCCGCAGTCTTTGAAGCTCAGATTCCAGATCATCAATTAGAGGGACATAGGCCAAGTGCTGGCAAATGGGTCGAGGCGAATTTAGGATACCTGTTTGGCATGGGCGTTTGGACTGAAGGGTCTATTTCCATGCTGTACATCTCTATGACTCAATGACTTCAATCAGATCACCCCTTAATCTCTCCTCATGGTCTCCAAGAAAAGTGTCTTGTGAGCCATCACTAATGTAACATGCAAGCGGGACACTGTTCCTCCAGGGTGGAATTATGATCTGGTCATTCAGGTCAAAGCCCCTGGAGGCTTGTCGGAATGCTACATGTGAATGACAGGATGGTCTATCTGATGGAGGTACATGATATCCAGAAGATTAGATGAAACATGACAGATCACTAACTCTGCATTTTGCCACACTGGAGAAACAGGCACACAATGGCAGTGAGAGGAGGCACACAGGAGGAGGAATTTCAGACCTGAGGCTCAACTCAGCCATCAAGGAGGGGGTGATGGAGATCACTGGTGAGGTGGGGGCATGATCAGTGGCTGTCAGTGAGGCTGGAGTAACCAACGAAAGAGCAACAGGCAATCACCCTGCTAGTGGAGAATAGACACAGATTGCGATGATCGCTCCCACAATCATGTTTGTTCCCTGCTACAGGTCATCAGCGTCCAAGGACCAGGCTTTGGCCAAGGGAGGTGCCAGAAAACTCAGTTTCTGGGCATGAGGCAGCCAGTGCCCAGAGGATGCGACACCTTCCTTTCATTAATTTGGCTAATTATTCGGTGGTTTCTTCAATTGGTCAGGTGTGCAGAACATGCTCCCTGGCCAAAACCCTCCTTCCACACAATCACAGAATTGGTCTGGTGCAGAAGAAGATCATCATGTCTGCATTGGCACTTCAATCTTCCAACTTTGTGACAGAATGCTTTGAGTGATGGACAATCGTGTATTCTACACTTGAAACCTGATTGTGCAACTTTCCTTTTGTCACCCTTGCACTTGCTTCCGTTAACGTTCATTCACCCAACATTAACTTTCCTCTTCCTCTGTTGTCATCAAACCTCGTCCACTACCCTAGGCTCTTCCACCATTTCCCTGCACATATCATCAATCCCTTACACATGTGCTCATCCCAAAGACATTGCGACCCAGAATCTTCATATTAACCTTCCACCATGCACCTATTCTCTCCCAAGCTTTGCTGCTTCTCCCCCAATCTTCCAATACCCGACCCTGACTCTAGATTTGCCCAAGTTCAACTTCCCAATTTGACATTGACTGCTGCCTCTCAGGTGCAACACACCCTTGGGGCCCCATAAACATCACCCAATGAATCTGTGAGCCTTTTCCCCAAGGCCTGTGAACCCCACCCGCCAGCTTCCAAACCTCCCTTCGGGATAACCAATACTTTTCTCCCTCCCCTCCACATTCATCTCCCCCTCCTCATCCCCATATGCTTGAATGGACACACCCAAACCTGTGGCCTTCAGTGACTGATCTCTGTTACCCTCTATCTTTCTGTAGAGAAATGTGAAAAAGGTTTGTGAGCTGCACAACACAACTCCAAATTCTCATTGAGGAGAATTTGACGACATCAAAATCTGATGTTTTGTGGTGCATGGATAAAACTAAAGAACTTACTAAACATGTTTCCTGAAGAAGATCGTTCAAAGAATAATTACTAGCTTGAATCAAAAGATTGTGGTGAAGTTCAACAGGGTACATTACATTTTAAATAATGAGTTAGGAATTTGAAACTGTTTTCAATTTAATCATCTCTGGCACTTTAAAAAATGCTCATAATCTTTTCTTTATTAAAGTTCAATGCGTTAAAAGATGCATAAATATTAATTATATCAGCGCTTAACATTTATTATAAGGAAATATTGAGGTTTCTCACATTTCATATTACAACAATATTATTCCAGTAAAGTTAGGGAAAGAGGCAATTAGACTTTAAAAGTTTTACTCAACATTGTGACATTTACACTAATTCTGGTGTGGGGTAAAATCAATAATGGTTTGCTGATGTTTCCATCAGGGTAAATTTATTGTAATTTGGACTCGCCTGAACTTATTTTAACCTCTCTTCCTCATTCACATTGCATTAATGTCGCAAAAGCAGATTTTTTCAAACAGAATCAAGGGCGATGGTGTGCCACAGTGACTAATGAGAATGAGCTGGGATCAGCCACATATTGTTAAAGTGTGACCATTCACTGCTTATGGTGGAACTGTCAAGAGAGGGGAACGTTAGGTATGAAAGGGGAAGGGAAAATCATTAATTAAATTCAACACAGACTCAAAGCTGAAACAGGGAGCCTCACTCGGCTGAAAGGATCGAAACCTGAACAGAATGGTTCACAGTGCTGTGGGCAGACCTGAGCAGGAAACCATCATCATATGGTTTTAGGACTCAAGCACCCCCTTCCACTCCAACAACACCGGTTTCGGCAGGTGCAGAGCTGTGGGCGGCACGGTGGCACAGTGGTTAGCACTTCTGCCTCACAGCGCCAGAGACCCGGGTTCAATTCCCGCCTCAGGCGACTGACTGTGTGGAGTTTGCACATTCTCCCCGTGTCTGCGTGGGTTTCCTCCGGGTGCTCCGGTTTCCTCCCACAGTCCAAAGATGTGCAGGTTAGGTGAATTGGCCACGCTAAATTGCCCGTAGTGTTAGATGTAGGGGAATGGGAATGGGTATGGGTGGGTTGCGCTTCGGCGGGTCGGTGTGGACTTGTTGGGCTGAAGGGCCTGTTTCCACACTGTAAGTAATCGAAAAACCGGTTTCTTCCCACAGTCCAAAGACGTGCAGGTTAGGTGGTTTGGTCATGCCAAATTGCCCATAATGTCCAAGGTTGTGCATGCCAGGTGGGTTAGCAATGGTAAATGCAGAGTTACAGGATAGGGGTGTGGGTATGGGTCCGTGGGATGCTCCTCAGAGTGGTGGTGAGGACTCAGTGGGCTGAATGGTCTGCTTCCACACATTTGGGATGCTATGATTCTCCAAATACCCTCCTGTACCTTTTATCATTCAAGGAGTTCAGTCACCGATTTGTCACCTTAATGGAGCCAACGTCTGCCAAAAATAAGCTTGGCACCCATGACCCTGGTCTGCCCAATCCAATTGATCTTAAACCAGGGGAATGGTGTCGCTGAGCAGGTTCTGAGGCACTGTCAGACTCGTCAGCTAAGAGTGTGTCCAAGTGTTAACATTCTGCTTGTTTCCACAGATTAGTTTTAATTCCCACTTCCACCTCACCTCCCACCATTTCTCTCCAAGGTTCTGATGGCCTACATTATCCAGTCCATTAGGAACCAGCAACAGGATCCACTGCTGTACTTAGCAATCCTCCCTTTCAAGTGAGAAGGAATTAGATTAGATTACTTACAGTGTGGAAGCAGGCCCTTCGGCCCAACAAGTCCTCCAGAGAGCAACCCACCCAGACATTTACCTAACACTATTAGCAATTTAACATGGCCAATTGACCTGACCTGCACATTTTTGGACTGTGGGAGGAAACCGGAAGAAACCCACGCAGACACGGGGAGGATGTGCAGACTCCACACAGTCAGTCACCTGAGGCGGGAATTGAACCCGGGTCTCTGGCGCTGTGAGGCAGCAGTGCTAACCACTGTGCCACTGTGCCACCATGCCACCCATACAAAGATGTTTGAAACATGATTAGTTCTTTGTGATCCAACCCTCAAACTTTCTCACTGATCTCTATTGGATGAAAAGGTCTGGTTCATATCTTAAAGACCCCGATGGGCATATTTCACAAACGTCCAGAAGAAAACAAAGAAAGTTGAAATCTTGGTAAAACGGTGAAACAATTGGGTTGCTCTGAAAATCTATCTGATTCACTGATGCCTTTTACGGAAGGAAATCTGCTAACATCTGCCCCCTTCTGGGTTACATGAGGCTCTAGACCCACAGCAATGACCCACTGAAATGGCCTAGCCTGCTGTCCCAAACTGCTAAAGAGATGGAATCAAACAGAACACCCCTCAACAGGGACCAGAAATAACAGCAACACCCTGTCCTATCGAGATTTCTTTATTAATATCTGGGTGCTGCGCCAAAAGTGGAGAGCCAACTATTCAAAAAAGATTGTCATACTTACTGATGACTCATAACTTACAGATAATGGCCCAATCTCTTCCATCACCATTCTTGGTTATGTCTGGTCCTACCATTAGCTCAATTCAACCAGAAATAGAAGCAGATGGGATACGTCTGGAAGTCCTCAGTATTGACTTTGGACATTTTCAATTGTACTGTCCTGCTGATATCACTTATAGGTCTCCCTTAGCTGATGAAGCAGTACTCCTCCAAGTTGAACATCACACGGATGAAGCTTTGTGGTAATCACATAGAATGTACTTTTCAATATCCATGATCAAAAGTGGCTCAGTAACACCATTACAGACTGAATAAATAAACCAGGTAAGCTAAATCATTAGATTAGATTACATTACAGTGTGGAAACAGGCCCTTCGGCCCAACAAGTCCACACCGACCCGCCGAAGCGTAACCCACCCATACCCCTACATTTACCCCTTACCTAACACTACGGGCAATTTAGCATGGCCAATTCACCTGACCTGCACATCTTTGGACTGTGGGAGGAAACCGGAGCATCCGGAGGAAACCCACGCAGACACGGGGAGAACGTGCAAACTCCACACAGTCAGTCGCCTGAGGTGGGAATTGAACCCAGATCTCCGGCGCTGTGAGGTAGCAGTGCTGACCACTGTGCCACCGTGCCGCCCACTGAGCTGGTCTGAGAGGATATTTCAACCAAATTGGGCCTGCAGCATGTAATCTGCTCACTGATACTTAGTTTGGGCTCCACCAGGCCGCTCAGCCCCTGACCTCATTACAGCCTTGGTCTAAGTATGAACTGAAGAGCTGAACTCCAGCGATGAGATGTAAGTAACTGCCTTTCAGATCAAGGCAGAGTTTGACCTTATGGCTTCAGGGAACTCTGGGAAAACTGGAGTCAATGGGAATCAGGGAACATGGTAATTCTTCCGGTCTCCAGTTTGGTGGAGACTGGCCATAAAACCCAATGTGCACATCAGGACTCTGCAGAAATCCCAATATGCTGACTCCATGGAATTGTCCAGGAAGTTTATTTTCCAGCAGGCAATTCTCCTGCTCCCAGGGACCTCTGAGAGAGCATCCAATTCTGTTCAAGGAAGTGCTCCTGAACACATTTCAAAAATTCCTTCCCAATTATTTTAAAATTATATTTTTCATTTCTCTTAACTGACATCTACCCTATATTTGATGTGCCTTCTATAGCTTCAAACCATCAGTTTGGTCTGTATTAAAAGTGGAATCATTTATATTATTTTATTTTCATTAATAAGCTCAACCTAATGGGTGGTTTTATGGTTTCTATTTTCAATGTTCAAGCATTATGTCGCAATTCTGGCACTTTCCTCATACCCCTGTTCGTTGCATTGAAATCCATTTGGTTTATTCCTATTATCTTATGTTTCAGGGTATGATTCTCAAGAAATTTGGATGTAAGGATTATCTGAATTGCTGGTAATGGACATCTGGCTTAATAATTAAGTTCCACTCCTTGGGGTTAAAGCAGGAAAGATTGACCCCTGTTCTGGTCTATTGACAACAGTTACTGTCTACATCAAGGATGTAACTTCACATTGCTCAAACACTACACCAAGATAACTGCACTAACCATCCCCCTCCATGGAGGTCCAGAGTAACTCCTTGACAAAGTGCACAGACAGATACAGCAGTATAATTGAAAACTCAAGATTGTTTCCCAGGACTATTCCTTGGGTGTCTTACAAAGAATACTCCAGGTGCCCTGTATCTCTGTAACATGCACGCTAAACCCTACTTTCCATACACCACCACACAAATGACACCAACATAAGTATCTTGTGAATAAGACATAACGATGTTGCTAATGGATGTAGATAGTTGAGTGAGTAGACAAAAGTCTGGCAGATGGTATATTGTTCAGAAAAATGCGAAGATGCTTACTTTGGTGGGAAGACTGAAAAAGCACAACATTACTTAAACAGAGAGTGACTGCAGACTTCCGAGGTGCAGAGGGATTTAAGTGCTCAAGTCTCAAAATGTTAGATGCAGTATAGCACGTAATCAGTGAAGGTTGATAGGATGCTACTCTTTATTACAAGAGGAATTGAACGTAAAAGTAGGATGTCATGCTTCATTAATACAGGACATTTGGCGAGACCATCTTGATACTGTGTGCAGTTTTGGCCTTAAGGAATCATTGGAGGTGGTTCAGAGAAGGTTGACCTGATTGATAGCTGGAAATAAGTGGGTTGCCTTATGGAGGATAAATTGGACAGGCTGGGCTTGATTCCACTGGAGTTTAATAAAGTAAAAGTGAGGTTGATTCTGAAAGTCCTTGACAAGGTAGATGTAAAAAGGAAATATCTTCTTGTGGGTCTGTCAAAAACTAGGGGCACTGTTTTAATAATTAGTTGGTAGCCATGATGTGGACATTCCAGTGTTGGACTGGCGTGGAAAATCACACAACACCAATTTCCGTGCTGTACGTCTCTATGACCCTATAGTCCAACAGGTTTATTTGGAAGTTCTAACTTTCAAAACACTGCTCCTTCAGCAGTGCTCTGAAAGCTAGTGCTTCCAAATAAACCTGTTGGACTATAACCTGGGGTTGTGTGATTTTTAACTTAATAATTAGAGGTAACCCTTTTAAGACAGAGATAAGGAGAAGCCGTTTTTCTCTCAAAAGGATTCTGGAATTGTTTGCTTCAGAATGTGGTCACTGAATATTTTTAAGACAGAAGTAGATGGGTTCTTGTGAAGCAGGGGAATCATAGGTTAGATTAGATTAGATTAGATTAGATTAGATTACTTACAGTGTGGAAACAGGCCCTTCGGCCCAACAAGTCCACACCGCCCCGCCGAAGCGCAACCCACCCATACCCCTACATCTACCCCTTACCTAACACTACGGGCAATTTAGCACGGCCAATTCACCTGACCTGCACATCTTTGGATTGTGGGAGGAAACCGGAGCACCCGGAGGAAACCCACGCAGACATGGGGAGAACGTGCAAACTCCACACAGTCAGTCGCCTGAGGCGGGAATTGAACCCGGGTCTCTGGCGCTGTGCCACCGTGCCGCCCACAGGCTGTTGGGTGTAAATCAGAATGTGGAATTCAAAACAAAGACAAACCAGCCATGACCTTATTGAGAGGTGGAACAGCCTCAAGAGGCCAAATGGCCAACTCTGCTATTCGATAAATGTTGTTAAATTTGAAACAGGGCAGAAAGATTTATGAGCATGTTGCCAGGACTGGAAGATTTGAGCTATAGGGAGAGGCTGAATAGGCTGGGGCTGTTTTCCCTGGACGATCAGAAGCTGAGGGATGACCTTAAAGGAGTTTATAAAATCATGAGGGGCATGAATGGTGTGTGGAAGAAAATGACCAACCAGATGAAGGTATATTTTTTACTCAGTTCCTTTATCATTCACAATGCAAGGAGATTCAACTGGGCAGGGTCAGCAGTCATCCTTGCCTGAAGCGTCTGCCTTTTGGCGATTACAATCATATTTTTACACACAACCTGCGTCCAGGGTGGTGCGTGAATGGAATGAGCAGCCAGAGGAAGTGGTATGAATGCAACATTTGAAAGGCATCTAATGGGTATGTGAATAGGAAGGGTTTGGAGGCATGAGGGCCAAGTGCTGGCAAACGGAACTAGAGTAATTTCAGATATCTGGTCGGTATGGACGAGTTGGACCAAAGGCTCTGTTTCTGTGCCATATAACTCTATGACTCTCATGACTCTTGTATCTATTTTTATGTGATCATGTTGTTAAAGGAGATCAAGGTAATAAAAAAAATTTAAGAATCATAGAATCAGTCACGAGAAGAGGCCCTTTGGCCCATTGAGTGTGTACTGCCAAAAATATACTACTAACTACACTAGTCCCACATTCCCCACCTCCACCCCCACTAAGCCTATTGATGTATTGAATATTTTGGCACTTCAAGGGCTCGGACAAGTACTTTTTTAAGGTTGTGAGGTTTCCCACCTCAATTATCCTCCCAGTCAGTGTATTCTAGATTCTCTTTGCCCTCTGGGAGAAAAGGATTTTCCTCAAATCCCCTCACTACTCCTGACATTCACTTTAAACGTATGCTCACTTGTGATCTATCTATTGAAAACATTGAGTGACTCAGAGAGCAGAAAATGGAAATAAGACCAATCTACTCAAAATTGGCTACAGCTGTTGCTCAATGGTTAGCACCACTGCTTCACAGCATCAGGAACCCAGCTTTGATTCCACCCTTGGATGACTATCTGTGTGGAGTTTGCACATTCTCCCGTTATCTGAGTGTGTTTCCTCCCATAGTCTAAATGTGTGCAGATTAGGTGAATTGGCCATGTTAAATTGCCCATAGCATCCAGGTGGATTAGCCATGGAAAATGGAGGGTTATAGGGATGGGGTGGGTTTGAATGGGATGTTCTCCGAGGCTCGGTGTGGACCAGAGGGGCTGAATGGCCTGCTTTCACACTGTAGGGATTATTTGATTATATTATGCAACAAGTTCCTTCATGCATTTTAACCAATCTGCCTGGGACAGTTAAAGTTTGACTTGCTCCTGTTGATTGAATGTATGTTAAATCTGAAATTGCCATGGCATGTGTTTTCAATATGTTATACAAAAACCAATAAGGACTTCTAGTATATACAAGAAAAAAATGTGTAAAACTAGCAATTCACTCCCACACTTGCAAGCAGCAGTAATTGGTCAGAAGGGAGTACTCACATTTGTGAGTCAGAGTACATTAAACAAACAGGTTATTAGGGTCACATTAGCAGTTCTGTGCTTAGTGCATACAAGCTAATGAGATCAAATCCAAAAGATTGCAAAGGCATAATTAAATAGGAACAATAGAAAGTGATGTAGTTACAAAAGTATATTACCATCCGTTTGAGATTAGATGCTCATGTTAGACGCCTACTTGATAGTTATGTGTAACCAACTTGCCATATTAACAGTTATAGACCTATGTTCCTCACTTCATTCTCCATTAATCACACACTGTACAACCTCTGTGTTCAGAATTCCTAATGGTTGGGTGAGCTGTGTTTACTGATCCTGTGACATGTTTTCTAACAAAATAACATTTGAAACAAGCCCCTCTTTCATGCGCAGCGGGCAGTATTGAATTGTGGTAAGTAGCGCTGATATTAAAAATAACTTTTCAAAAGTATGCAGAATGCAAGACAAAGTAAACAGACACTTGATCTCGCAACGCGTTTCAACAAAATACCTGGGTTTGGAAAGAACAAATGTTACATAACGTGCGAACAAGTAACAAATTTGTGATGTGCCACTGCATGTGCAATTGAGAAGTAGAAGCACAGGGCGCGGTTGAGAAAAATGAAACTATCTGTAATTTCCCCTTTATACCAATTGGTTTTATGTTTAAATCACTCAGAGATTCAGAAACATTTTGTTGAATTGCTCATATACAGATACGCTTGCTTTTTTTCTAAAAAACTGTGCAACATTAAATCAAATTCTAAAATGTCCCTTTCCATTTTGAAAACGTTCTATGAATTACTTGGTTGGTAGCACAAAATGTGAACATTGCTGAAAAAATATACAAATTGTTGCAACTTTTCATCTTGCATTCCAGAGGACAATTTGCAAGAATGCCAGTGTGACGGGAAAACAGCCTTGATATTGCATAAGAGGAGTGTGCTTATAGATTGGCAGGTGGACTCTTACAGGTAGAGGCAGCACCATGGAGGATATGACAGTTTGACACTGACTAACAGTTAAGTGCCAAACGTTAATTTATATTAAATATTAACTGAGAAGCATTCATTATGGAGCTTCTTGAACGTGCAAGTGAACCCAACTGCAAACCTGAATGAGAACTGTCTATTGGATGTCAGTGGAATTCTTTGCACATTCAGAATTATTTAGCAAATGTTGTCCAATCGCAAGAATCACATCTAATGTCAGCAGTTTTCACTTTTTGCAGATACAAGCTGGGTACTTACAGACAGTATTTTGTTTGCTCTGAACAGCTGAAGGAATATGCTGTTTGATACCATCCACCAGTCTTTGAGATGAGTGGCCAACATATCTAGCATCACACCAGCCCTGAAAGTCACATACTTCGGGACTCATTGTGTGATAGGCTGACCATTTTTTTTTCTAGTGGTGAACACCATGTATTTTGCCACCACATAGAAGCAGCATGGAACAGCTGTTGCTCAAACCTTTTAGATGCCTTTTGCTTCCAGAGTAAACTGAGTTAGACTGGGTACTGTAAGGACTAAGAGTGACCACCTTAGGCATGTTCATCAATATCAGTGACAATAACTTGTATGAATATATTGGGCCCTGTTCTTTGCAGACAGAATCAACAAGTAGTTACACTGTCAGTTTCAGCTCAAGGAAATAAGTGACAGCCATTTCTATGTTCAGTATCAGGGCAATTTCTTGAACAATAAGAATAACCTATTTTGTTCAATATACCACTTCTAACCAATGGCTACAATGCCTTCTCTCTCATTTTTTTCTTGCAGGTCCCACCAGCCTGCCAGCGATCTCTGCAAAGAAATGCCCAGCTCTCTCTTGGCTCTCTGAATACAAGAGCACAGAGACATCTGAACAAGCATTGGCAATGCTGCCTCCTGCACCTCCCACCAACCCAGATCCTGACACCTTGTGGGGGATTGTAAACACAGAGAGTGCGTGTACACAATCTGGTGAGCATCTCACAGTGATGGCTCTGCAGCTGACCAAGGAAGAAATGGCCCAGGCTGCTGGCATTCCAGGTACCTGCTCAGAAATCAGGTACCTGCTCAGCCCCAGGCAGGAGAGGAGCCAGTGGTGCCCGTGATCAGGGACTTGGTCCGCAGGCGCTGGGGGGGGAGGAAGCAGCAGACAGGGATGTGGGACACAATGGCCCTCATTCCCCAGAAACTGCAGCAGTGCAGCCATTCATGTGACCGTCTGGTTGCCATGGAGAACCAGGCCCAGGCCCCTCAGGAATTGCTGGAGAGAAACATAAACCATTGCCCCAGGTATTAATCCTCAGGACCAAAGGCATGGCGACAAGGAGTTTGGGGTGGAAGTGGTGGTGGAGGGGAGGGGGGCCTTTATCTCAAACAAGTTGCCCATTCCTGACAAGAATACAGGCCACTGTATTTGAACTGCTGTGCTCTTCCAGCACCATTAATCCAGAATCTGGTTTCCAGCATCTGCAGTCATTGCTTTTACCCAAGAATACAGGCCACATCAGACCCTCTGTACTTTCCACTCATGACACTGCAGAGATAGCCAGGCCATCCACCCACACCCTACCTGTCCCATCCATTGGCCTTCGGAAGTTCAAGCTGAAGAGGGTCCATGTGCCTCTGACTTGAAGATCCTTGGTATGTCTGGCTGCCTGGACACAAGCTCCCCTGGGGTGGCCTGACCAAACCTCTAGGGCCAATTGGCTGAACAGTGAAGCAGTTTCCCTCCAGCAACCGTCTGTGTGGCAGTAAATACATCCTAGAACCATCGTGCAACATCTTATGGTCACACACAGGGCTCCATGGATATAGCTGTGCACTGAGAGCCTACTGCAGCATTTGGAAGTGGGCCAATAGTGCATTCACTTGACATTGGGCATTAACGACACCTTCGTCCTTCATCGTTCAATATCTCTAATGTTTGGCTCCCATTTCAACACTCGGCAGACAGCTCTTCTTGCCACATCCTGAGACCCCCACACAGTGCCTAGCATGCAAACTCTAGACCTCCCTCTCCATCAACATCGTTTCATGCTGGCTCAGAACCACCCTGCCCCCCCGCCCCAGATCCACTTTATTATTCAATGCCCCAATAAGAAACATTTTCTTTTCCTTTCAGGGATTAAGGAACATAGTTCTGAAGAAGTGTCATTGGACCCGAAACATTAACTCTGCTTCCTCTCCACTGATACTCCCAGACATGCTGAGTTTTTCCAGTGATTTCTGTTTTTGTTTCTGATTTGCATCATCTGCAGTTCTTTCAGTTTCTGGCTTTTGCATATTCTTGGTTAAGGGATAACTAGTGACAAGGATAGCAGGGAGAAAAAGCCCGCTCTCCAATTACATCTCTTAAGTCCACCTAATAGATTACACGGGAACTTGAATTAATATCTTGCGTTTTCACTGGTGGGCACATCCAAGTGGGGACCATTGTGCAGAGGAAAGAGTCTGTTGGGCATGACAAACCTTCCAC
Organism: Chiloscyllium plagiosum; assembly: GCF_004010195.1. NCBI lineage: Eukaryota > Metazoa > Chordata > Chondrichthyes > Orectolobiformes > Hemiscylliidae > Chiloscyllium > Chiloscyllium plagiosum. The sequence goes on from NC_057732.1 coordinate 6,283,897, forward strand.
AGGTCTTCCCTTACAAGAGTTGACTATTGTTGAGTTGTTGAGTTAATAGGAGGGAAGCACTGAACTCAATCTGGGGTTGACCAGTTATAGGAAGGATATTATTAAGTTGGAGAGGGTTCAGAAGAGATTTCCCAGGATCTTGCTGGGTGTGGATGGTTTGAGTTATAAAGAAAGGCTGGATAGGCTGTGACATTTTCACTGGAGCATAGGAGATTGAGATACAACCTTAGAGAATTTTATAAAATAATGAGGGGTATAGATAGGGTTAGTGGTAGCTGTCTTTTCCTTAGGATGGAGGATTTCAAAACTAGGGGACACATTTTTACAGTGAGAGGAGAGAGATTTTACAAAAGCCATGAGGGGCAAACGTTTTACACAGAGGGTAGTTCGTGTGTGGAATGAACTTCCTGAGGAAGTGGTGGTCATGGGTACAATTACAATGTTCGAAAGACATTTGGGTAAGTAGATGAATAGGAAAGGCTTGGTGGGAAATGGGCCAGGAGCAGGCAGGTGGGACTAGTTTAGTTTGAGATTATGGTCGGCATGGACTGGTTGGACCGAAGGGTCTGTTTCTGTGCTGTACGACTCTACGAGTGCAGTCACTCAGTTTTAAAGAAAAACATTGCAGCTGAGCAGACCCAGAAATCCTGCACAATGCCCAATATTTCAATCTGACTGAGCAGGACTTTCACGTGTTGTTTTCAAGCCGTTTCTTTCAAAGTTCCTGATCGCCAATTCAGGATGGTTTCTGAGGTCAAGAGGATTAGTTTCTGCTTGCTCAGGTGCTAAGCTGATTGCTGTGGTGAATCTCTGAGTGGGTGTCTTAAATTTGCGTAGCCAAATTTCCCATTTCTATTGGAAGGAAATTACTGCACATCCCATATGTTTGACATCAAACGGTTTACACAAGCACTTCCTCTGTTAAGGATTCAGAGGATCACACCTACAAACCTACCTCCTGAATAACCTAGGTAGTTCTATTTTGAATATGATTGACTTACCTTTTGAAAATATTTTCTTCCACTATTTTCCCTAGGTTTCCATCATCTCCCACAATAACCCTTAGCCAAGAATCCGTAGTTGATAAGTGAAACAGAATGACACTGTTAATTTTACTTTTCACCTCCCAAATGCGTTATATAAGAATGCACGCGTGTGGGAATGAGCTTTCGGCCTAAATAGCCCTTTAAAAATAAACACTGCAAATGTTTGAAATCAGGAGGAAAACCAGAAAAAATGTTGGAAGCAGTCAGTTCTCAAAAAGAGTGTTATGAATGTTACTTTTTAGTCCAAAACAACCCACAGTTCACTTTTTTTTCCAGAAATGGGGTGTCCGTCATTGAATTGATTGGTTAGTTCATTGCAGCAATGAGCTTCATAACTGTCAGTGCCGCGTCCTCTTCCTATCTGAATGCCAATTGAAGCTGCTCAGGCTCAAAATAACAGCGAGCACTGTGATAACCCAAAGGCAGCAAGGAAAAACATTCTGTTGGTGTTTCTTTGCCCTGAGTCATATGCAATGACCCAGGACCCATTATGCATGAGCATATTGACTCACTTCTCCCTAGCTCTGCAACCTCTTCCAGCCCTTCAGCCCTCCGAGAACACTGTGTTCCACCAACTCCATCCTCTTCAGCTTCCTCCATCTCATCATTGCGGGCCACTCCTTTGGCTTCCTAGGCTGTCCGTTGAAAAAGAAAAAAATAGGAGTAAGAGTAGGTAATTCGGCCCTTCAAACATGTTCTGTCATTCATCATGATCATAGCCAATCATCCAACTCAGTCCCCCGTTCCTGCTTTCACTTCCTACCCTTTGATCCCTTGAGCCCTAAGAACTATGTCAAATTCCTTTTTTTTGTTTGCCCTCAACCACTTTCTATGGCAGAGAATTCCACAAGCTCCCCATCCTCTAGGTGAAGTACTTTCTCCTCATCTCAGTCCTAAATGGTCTACCCTCAATCCTTAATCTGTGACCCCTGATTCTCTACTCCCTGGTCATCGGGAACACCTGTCCTGAGTTTACCCTGTCTATCTTGTTTGAATTTTATAGGTTTCTATGAGATCCTCCACTCATGCCTCTAAACTCCAGTCAATATAATCCTAACTATTTCAGTCTTTCCTCAAGCCAACCCAGGAATCTTACAGAATTTTAGTTCTCTGAAGTAGACAGGCCCAACCCACGGCCATGGTTTCCACAACGGGCCAGGGCGGGTTGACAGTCCTGAATATCCTCTTGGATGGAATTAGGAACAACTTACCTACTGTTGGCACCCATCTGAGTTGTTTCATACAACCTACCTGTTTGAATAAGCTTTTGGTCACCTATCTTTTTGTTTCATTCTTTAGTGCACCAAATATGATATAATATTGTTCAACTGGCCATGGGCATTCACTGTTCAGATTGATATTTATTGATTAAGTGATTAGTTGTTGTCACATGTATCAAGATACAGTGAAAAGTTTTGCTTTGCATGCTGTACCATACAAAGTGCATCAAGGATATGTGAAGATTGAGGATTTGGCAATTAGAGCCACATTCCTGGAGACACTCATGACGGAACAGGTCAATCAGTGGAGAAGAATTTTCAAAGAAAATAATTTTCCAGGGTTAGAGGGTTTGAGCTACAGGGAGAGGCTAAATAGGCTGGGTGTGACCTTATAGAGGTTTATAAAATCATGCAGGGCATGATTAGAGTAAATAGACAAGGTCTTTAGTCTAGGATGGGGGAGTCTGCAACTAGAGGGCATAGGTTTAGGATGAGAGGGGAAAGATTTAAAATGGACCTAAAGGGCAGATGTTTTCACATAGAGGGCGGTGTGTGAATGAAATGAGCTGCCAGAGGAAGTGGTGGAGGTTGGTACAATTACAACATTTACAAGGCACCTGGACGGGTATATGAATAGGAAGGGTTTAGAGGGATGTGGGCCAAGTGCTGGCAAATGGCACTAGATTAGGTTGATTGACCTGTTCCATCGTGAGTGTCTCCAGGAATGTGGCTCTAATTGCCAAATCCCCATTCTTCACATATTCTTGATGCACTTTGTAAGGTACAGCATGCAAAGCAAAACTTTTCACTGTATCTTGATACATGTGCCAACAACTAATCACTTAATCAATAAATATCAATCTGATCAGTGAATGCCCATCGGGACGGCATGGAGGAGTTGGATCAAAGGGTCTGTTTCTGTGTTGTACATCTCTATGACACTGTGACTCTATGACACCTTCTTTTATACCTCTGCCATTGCATAATCCTTACTCATACTTCGTGAGTTTGTTGGGAACTTATCCTCCAGCTGCTGGTTATATAAGAACTGACACTAAAAGAGAGCTCAACATAAGATTTTACCAAAGGCATATGAACCTGAATAGACCACTGTTAATGAACATAGCATACAGAGCAAATGACCAATTGGCAGGCTACAAATGGTCAGTTGATGAAATTTGTTATCGCAAAGCACATTGATTGCTAAAACATTGACTATCAACAACTCAAAGATTAATGGATTCTGGACTTTAAAGGAATCAAGAAATGGCATAGCAGGGGAATATGGAGCTGAGGTATAAGATCATCAATAACTATACTGAATGACAGAGCAGGACTGAGCTGCTGTATGATCTATTCCTTTTGTTTTTTATGGGATGTGGTTAATGCTAGCAAAGCCAACATTTGTTCCCCATCCTGAACTGAGCTGATGGCAAGCTGCTTTCATGAACATTGCCATCCATGTGGTGCAGGGACACCCACAGTGATGTTAGGGAGAGTGTTCCAGGATTTTAACCCAGTGACACAGTGTGATATTTCCAGGTCAGGATTCTGAGAGGTTTAGAGGGGAACTTGCAGTTCTGTTCCCATGTAACTACTGCCTTTGACTTCGAGGGATGTAGAGGTCACAGGTTTGGAAGGAGTTAAAGGCATATTGTTGGATTGTTGCAGTGCATCTTGTAGATGATACACACTGCTGCCACTCTGCATTGGTGGCACAGGGAGTGACTGTTGAAACTGGTGCCAATCAAATGGGCTGCTTTATCCTGGATGGTGACATTGCTATTGGATGTTGTTGGAGCTGCATCCATCCAGGCAAATCGGGAGTATTCCATCCCACTCCTGACTTGTGCCCGAGAGATGGTGGCCAAGTTTTGGGAAATCAGGAAGTGCTTACTCATTGCAGAATTCCTAGCCTCTGACTTGCCACCTTGCTCTTGCAGCCACAGCATTATAGATATTATTAAGATATTTTATAATTAACCTGTTCAAAGTTCACTTACACACCTCTTGAACAGGTGGGGTCTGAATGCATGCCACCTGGCCCAGAAATAGAGAGGCTAACACAATTCTGCAAGGGCACCTTCAGATGGCTTATTTTCTTATTATAATACTTTCAGTTATTTAAAATAGCTTTTTTTTTCAGAGATATTACTCAGCTCCATTCATTAGATTGGTCTTGGCTTAGAAATGAAACACACCCCTCTGAGTCAGCTGGCTGTTTTTGGAAGGTCTACTGTATAGACATAAAAATAGGATCTAGGTTAGCAATCGGTGTAGTACTGAGGGAGTGTTGAAGTTTTGTTGATGCTGTCTTTAAATCTGTGGTCCTGTTTGCTCTCTGAGATTTGCATGACCTTTTTTTGACATAGGAATGGTACCCTAGTGTTCAGGTCAATGTTTATCCTCAACCAACACCACCAGAACTGATCCATTGCTCAATTAGCTCATTGTTCTTTTCTTTTGTATATTGCAATACCCAAGTTGGCTGTGACAATTTAAAGATTATTATGGAAGTGACCACACTTCAAAAACACTTCAGTGGGTGTGAAGTATTTTGGTATATCCACAAGTTATGATATGCAATACTGGAAATTATTACCTGTTTAGATTGACAGTATTCCTCCAGTTGTTAGCAACTGCGCATTGTTTACTTCTGATTATTATTCACCACCTCCTGTTGCTCTGTCTAATACAGCTGAGTATGTTGCATTACATTTCTGTTCAAATATACTTCTCAAAATCTGGCACTCACATTGGGTTGCAACAGATTGAGCATCCTTGCGAAGGGGAGAGAATGTAAGATTGGGGCAACTCATGCATAAAACGCAGCAAGACAGCAGACAGGTGCAGCAGGTAATCAAGAAGGCTAATGAAATGTTCATGACATGGCCTTTATTTCATTGGGATTGGAGTATAAGATTTGGTAAGCCTTAAGGTACTGGTGAGACCACATCTGGAGTGCCATGAGCAGTTTTGGTTCCTTTATTTAAGAAAAGATATTATTTCATTGAAGGAAGTTCAGAGATGGTTCACTAAGGTGATTCCTTTTATGGGAGGATTGTCTGATGAGCAAAGATTAAGCAGGTTGGGACTCTACTCACTGGAGTTTAGAAGAATGACAGGTGACCTCTTGGGAACATACAGGATTCATAAGGGGTTTAACAAGTAAATCTTAAGAGGATGCTTTCCCTCATGAGACAGTCTAATACCAGACAATATAGTCTCAGAATAAAAGGAGCTCAACTTAAGACTGAGATAAAGAGGAATTTTTTTCTCTCAAAGGGGTGCAAATGTTTGGAACTCTATGACACAGTGAGCTGTGGAGCAGAATTATGTATGTAGTTAAGGCTGAGATAGATTCTTGATCAGCTGGGGAATTAAGGGTAATGGGGAAAGGGCAGGAAAGTGGATATGGGGAATATTGGATCAGCCAAGAGCTAGGAGAATGGCAGAGCAGGTTTGAAGGGCTGAACAGCCTACTCCTGTTCTTATTCCTCATGGTCTCACGTTCTTGTGGTTTAAGAAATAAACAAAGCAAGCTGCTGTGATCTGGAAGGCATTACTCGAATGAATCATGAAATCATTACAGTGCAGACAAGGGCCATTCATGTTTGTACTGGTACTATGCACCGTCACTCTCGGCCCTCTCCCTGCATCGCTATACTTCCCCTCTCGTGATTCATGTTCAGAAACAGCAGATTGAGTAATCACCTTCTCAAAATAAGAACTGGGTGCATATTTGAAAAGAAAAGGACAGGGAGAGAGAAGGGAATGGATTAATCAGGAGACAAATGACTTCCTTCTGTTAAAAAATGCTTCCATAACTATTAGACTTCATCATGTCTGATCCAAACCTCAACGTCTTAGATCTGTCTTCTAAGCTCTGCTGTAGACAGTCAGAAAAATATATAATCTGGATCTACATTTTTTCCTCCACTGTCCTTCTCAGTAACTCAAGGGGTCGTTAATGACCTGCCCTGTGGTGGGTTTGATTGCAGGAGACATTTAATGCTGCCTTGCTGTAATAGAAACTGTGGTGAGAAGGCCCATGGATGGCCTGAGGAACATGGGGACATGAACAGGCCATTCAGATCTTCAAGTCTGCTCTACCATTCAATTAAATCATGGCTGATCATCTGCCTCAAAATCTAATTTCTCGCATTATCACCATATCCTTTGATGTTATAGTCTCCAGAGGTCTATTGACTGCAGCCTTTCCTGTCACTTGACACCCTTACATCAACAATTAATGCCAACTTAATGACCTCATCCTGCCCTTGCTTGAATTAAACTAGTTTGGGTGATGGGGCTTGTTGTACCAGGGGGCATGAAGACCAACCTATGGGCAGAGGGGTGCTTTTGGGCTTATCCAGGGTGGGGTTAGGGACCTGGCATTGGAAAGGGGGCCACTTATCTTGCCTTTGCCATTGAACCCTCTTCCTATTTGAGCCACAAACTGCAACCTCCCACCGGCCACCTACCTCCAATCTGGGACTTGGCAATGATGCTAGGTCTTTGCTTGGTGTCATTCCACCAGTGGCCACTGCTTCACTGATGGTGCTGTTATTTAATAGAGCGCTAATAGCATTATATGTCTACTGCCCTCAGTTTGTGACAGCATAATATTTCAACGAGTGAAAATTGCCTAAAGGGATTAACAGTCCTCAGGTATGAAAGGTAGACAAGCAGGAGGCTGGAAGAACACAGCAAGGCAGGCAGCATCAGGAGGTGGAGAAGTTGATGTTTTGGGTGTAACCCTTCTTCAGATATAAAAGATCAATGTGTTGATTTTACCTTCTCCATGCTCACCATCTACCTTGACGGCAACCTTTTCTCTCCAACGCTCTTCACATTGTCAAGTGTATAATTATGATTTGGCTTGAAGTCAAATTCCCTGACAAATTCAGAGGTCTTTAGAAATAAAAATAGTTTTGCATTAACATTAAACCTTTCCCATCTTGGGATAAGCAAAAGTGTTCTTCAGTCAATTCGATGGATTTGCTTTGAAGTCTCTGTTGCCTTTTACACAATGACTCCCAGGATAAGGAGACCCACAAACATTTTTGTTTATCCTTACCTAGTGGGTTAGATGGTGGGAGGTCATTAATCAGGAAGGAGAAGATGCTGGTGGGTTTTCTTCTTGAGCTTCTGCAGTGTGTGAAGTCGGACATTTCAGGATTTTGACCAAGTGTCAATGAAGGAATGTGGATATATTTTTACATCAGGATAATGTGTGATTTGGAAGAGAATTGGTGGTCATATTTTTGCCATCTATTTGCTGCTACTCTTGTCCTTCCAAGTGTTGCAATTCCCATCTTAAATAAATGAAAGCATGTAAGTAAATTTGTGCAAAGCAAATCCAGAAACATCCTTTTCTGCTATTGATTGCCAGACACCAGGAAAACACCTTTCATATTTTCCATCAAGAAGCCCTGGAAAAACTAGAGGCAATGGGACTCAGGGGAAAGCTGCCTGCTGTTTGGAATCATACTTGGTACAAAGGAAGATGATGGTGGTTGCTGGAGGTCAGTCATCTCAACTCCAGGATACCTCTGCAAGAGTTCCTCAGGGTATTGTCCTATCTTCAGCTGCTACATCAATGGCCTTCCCTTCATCATAAGGTCAGAAGACTGCATGATGTTCAGCATACTCACAACTCCTTGGATAGTGAACCAGCCCATGACCAAATGCAGAAGACTAAGACAATTCTGGGTTTTGGCTGGCAAATGGCAAGTAAGGTTCATGCCATACAAGTCGCAGGCAATGACCATTTCCAACATGACAGAATCTAACCATTGTCCCTTGATATTCAGTGGTATTACTATCACTGAATGCACCGCTATTAACATCCTGATGTTTCCAATGGCCAGAAACTAAATTGGACTAAATAAATACACTGGCTCCAAAAGCAAGTCAGAGGCTAAGAATCCTGCAATGAGTAACTCACCTTTTAAATTCATAAGATATAGGAGTAGAATTAGGCCATTTGATCCATCAAGTCTGCTCCACCATTCGATTGTGGCTGATATGCTCTTCACCTTATAACTCCCAAAAGCCTGTGCACCATCTATAAGACAAAAGTCAGGAGTATGATGAAATATCCCGCACTCGTCTAGGTGTGTGCAGCTCCTACAACACCGAAGAAGTTGACACCAAAGCAGCCCACTTGATTGGCACCACATCCACAAACATCCACTCTCTCCACCACCGATGCTCAGTAGCAGCAGTGTGAACTTCTTAAACAGCACCTTTAAACCCCTGACCACTTCTATCCAGAAGGACAAGGACAGCAGACACATGGAAACGTTACCACAAGCACATTCCTTTCCAAGCCACTCACCATCCAGACTTCAAAATATATCACTGCACCTTTCCTGTCTTTGGGTCAAAATCCTGAAACTCCTTCCCTAAGTGCATTGTGGGTTTACTAACAGCACACGGACTGCAGCAGTTCAAGAAGACAGATCACCACCACCTTCTCAAGGGCAACTAGGTATGGGCAATAAATGCTGGCCCAAACATCCCATTTGGGATGTGCCATGGGTCTTTTCCTCTCCACTTTTGGTGAGTAATTTGTCATGTGAAGCGATATAAAGTAAATAGTGCTGGATTAAATTAGCTGCGTGTGTATAAACCACTACTCTGTATGTCATCAGTTAGTGGAAGCAATTACTATAAAGTAAGTTATAAGTAAAAGCAACATTGAATGATGTTGTTGGATGAGTCACTTGACCAAAACCCAAAGTATTTCCATGGTTTCTGCACTCGAAGCAGACATGCAGCACTCTATGTATATATTTATATAGATTTACTTGTTCCCTAAATCTAGCTTCAAGTTCCATGACTCAAATTGATATAATGATGTTTCATGATCTGTGCATGTTGTCAGGCTGGAATGAAAGTCTGGTTCCCAAATGGGGGCTCCACGACGTTCTGGCACTTCTAATTAGCCCACTGATGAGCAACTTTTACATTGAAGTATAGTTCAAAGCATCTCTTGACACTGAATTACTCAATAGAAAGGGGATTGCATTTATCAATGAAGATGAGTCCAAATTCTAAGTGGCCCTTTCAGGAAGTATTCTCCCAGGAGAGATGCTTAAGGCTACAATCATCAAATACTTACAATGAAGGATGACTATGAATTATCCTAATAAGGTTCCAGTGCACTAATTCAACCTTTTTTACATGGGTGTATGTTTAAAGAAAGCTCTTCATGAAATGCAACAGCAATGTAGACATCTTAGACAATATGTGAATGTCTGGATTCGATTAGATTCTTGGAGACAGGAGGGTTGAATTACTGAGGGATTCTCCTAATGTATTGGCTGCTGCCAGTTGTGCCAGGGACATACGCACTATACAGCTGATTTTGCTTTCAACTATCTCAGGCAATTTTCTACTCAATCAATTAATCTGCCACTGCTTACGTTTATTACTTATTTTTAAAAGCCTCACAGTGAAAGTTTAACCTAACCTTTTCAGAAATTAAATGTTCACGGCAAATTCCTTAGCTTTGAAGCAGTCTAGAAGCCTCACTGTCTTTCTGAATATGTTTTATTCATTCGTGGAATGTGGGTTTTGATGATTGGATCAGCATTGATTGCCCTTATTAATTCTAGAAAACATATTTTGTCTGAATTTTCACAACTGAATTCTTTTCAAATGCTCCTTTTATGAACCAAAAGATGCTCTAAAATACCATATGATTTCACTGCTATATGCCAAAATTCTACAGGAACCCTCAAGAAATGAGATGAATAGGCATTTGTAACATTCATTTCTGCTAATCTCCTCTTCTGCTTCCATGGGAACACCTGGCTGTTGCATTTGTAAAGATTCCATCTTTTAGCAAATGTTTTGGATAAGTGAACAACAAAAGGTTATGTCTTTTGGTTGTGGAATCATCAATTTTAAAAAAGGCACTGCACAAGTGGAGAGAAAATTCAAAGTATTCCTGTCACACCAAAATTTGTTGTTGTTGTATGGTATATTTCCTCATTGAAACCGAGATTATCCCATCTTCCTTGGGAAAAAGATACAAACGCTTGAAGGTCTAAGATTCTAGGAGTCTGGATTGGATTGTTTGAGCTCGCAGCCAAACACTGAAAACTGTGAGCTTCTACAATTTGCTGCCATTGACTCCAAAGCTCGCACAAAGTTTCCAAAGTGCATTCCGTCACATTTTCCATATCCTGTGCTTCCTACAATTCTTTGCTCCAAACTTGCTTTGTAGGATTTGCTTATTCATTTGTCTTTTATTTCAGTGCCAATATTAACTGTACAGAATAAAACAGTTCAATCATTTTCATCATGTTTTATTGAAAGAGTGGATTAAGTGATTCAATGAGTCAGGAAACATGAGAAAGATGGTCCACTCCCTCTATTTTCTTCATCTTAAAGTTTTAGAGAGCAATCCCCTCAGGGATTTTGGTACCCACTTCCAGCTCAGATCTGCTGCCTCGTTTTCAATGCAGAGAAGCAATGCAAAGATTTGGGGACTGAATGCAATGATACCAATTGCCATCCCTCTGTCCATTGTACTTATTAACATCTCTTCCAGTATCATCCAATGCTTATGTTACCTCACACACCCAGCATGTAAGTACACCTTTAAAAAACATGCTCATGATATCCACTGCGTCATAAAATGTGACCTGAGGGTATAAAGGTCTCAGACGCCAGCTTAATCCAGGGTTACTGGAAATATGACACGTTAATGGAAACATGCTGCCCAGTTGTAATCTAATAGTTTAATGTCAGCTCTGCATGTAATGTACAATATTGAATGTAATAAATATCAGTTAAATTCTTCAATACCACTTTTTCCACACCCATTTTCTTCTGTTATGGAAGATGATATAAACTTTGCTACAGCAGGTAAAACATGCTGGTGGAAGAAAACTAACATCATGATTCCTGGTAGTGGCCATATATAAAAAAAGTTCTAACATTTTATGGTAGATAATTGGAAACCTAACTGAAGACCAACAGGACAACAGCTTTGGACATCACAGAATATGGATAATTAGTAGCATCAATTTCTGTGAGTGGACAGCCATACTGATCCTGAGGCCACTGACCACCAAGAAGACAGATATAAATTATTTTTTATTAGAAATTAAGTTCTTTCAAGATACAAGACATTTCTAAGAGTGGCTTGCTTAAAACTTAAAAGATTGAAGTTACCAACACAAGCAAAACTAAAGTCAACAGGCCTATACTAAAATGCTCATTAAAAAAGAGATCGCTCATACAACCTTTTTCAAAAGGTAGTGAAATGATTCTGAAAGCACAGGTCCAACATGTTATGGACCAGACCAAACCCACTCAAGGCATTTTCAGAAGATAGCATAGACCCAAACATTTACTTATATTAGAAGTAAATGAAAGGAGTTGCAATCGAGATGCAACTCAATTGGTCAAACTACTTGACTTTAAGTGAAACACGCTTTATTTTTACAGTACTGTTAAAATACAGATAAAATAAAAAGAAAAAAGAATTGCCTTAACTGTAACTCTATCGAAATGCTTAACAAAATAATAGATATAGAAACTACTATGAATTAACTGTTCCAACATAGTAACATCCCATAAACTCACCCTGCAAAGGTAAATTCAGTAAAATAGATTGTCTCACATACAATTCCAGCAGCAGGAAGAGAACCCCAGACAGAGAGAGCTTCCACATCCAGCTTCAAGACCTCTGCAACTGCAGAAAGCTTAAACAAAAAGTTCTGGTTCTGTGGGAGCTCGACCCACTCATTCAGGCTGCTTCTATTGTTGTTGTGGTTCTGTTCGCCGAGCTGGAAGTTTTTGTTGCAAACGTTTCGTCCCCTGGCTAGGCGACATCACAGTGCTTGGGAGCCTTCGGCTTTGCAGGAGGCTCCCAAGCACTGATGATGTCGCCTAGCCAGGGGACGAAACGTTTGCAATAAAAACTTCCAGCTCGGCGAACAGAACCACAACAACGAGCACCCGAGCTACAAATCTTCGCACAAACTTTGCTTCTATTGTTCCAACTTAAAAAAAACAAGGTCTCATAAACTGTTGACTTTATTGGCTTTGAGCAGACCACTCTATACCTCCATTTCAACCCTTCTTCATGAAGAACAGGACAAAATACACTTCTTTAAGCCATTGTATGGTCACCAAAGTGTGTCTAAAAGATAATAGAACTGAAAAACACTAAATATGTGATTGTTTTTCTACATTAAAAAGATTTACTCACTTCCAGATGTCAATCATAGAACATAGAACATATAACAGTACAGCACAGTACAGGCCCTTCGGCCCTTGAAGTTGTGCTGACCTTTTATCCTACTCGAAGATCAAACTGACCTACATACCCTTCATTCTACTATCATCCATGTGCCTATCCAAGAATTGCTTAAATGTCCCTAATGTATCTGACTCTTCTACTGCCACTGGCAGGGCATTCCACACACACACCTTTCTTTGTGTAAAGAACCTACCTCTGATATCTCCCCTAAACCTTCCTCCAATCACCTTAAAATTACACCCCTTCATGGCAGCATTTCTGCCACGGGAAAAAGTCTCTGACTATTTATTCAATCTTGCCTCTCATCATCCCGTACAGCTCTATCAAGTCATCTCTCATTTTTCCTTGCTTCAATGAAAAAAACCCTAGCTCCCTCAACCTTTCTTCTTAAGACATGCCCTCCAGTCCGGGCAGCATCCTGCTAAATATTCTCTGCACCCTCTCTATAGCTTCCCACAATGAGGCAACCAGAACTGAACACAACATTCCACATGTGGTCTAACCAGGGCTCTTTAGAGCTGCAGCATAACTACACAGCTCTTAAACTCAATCTCCCTGCTAATGAAAGCCAACACACCATGCGCCTTCTTAACAACTCTACCAACTGGATGGCAACATTGAGGGATCTATGGACGTGGACCCCAAGATCCCTCTGTTCCTCACATTGTCAAGAATCCTACCTTTAACACTGTATTCTGCATTCAAATTCGACCTTCCAAAATGAATCCCTTCACTCTTTTCCAGTTTAGCTCCATCTGCCACTTCTCAGCCCAGTTCTACATCCTTTCAATGTCTCGTTGCAACCCACAACAGCCCTCCACACTATCCACCACCTGTACTGACCCACCCGTCCTCTTCCTCATCCAAGTCATTCATAAGTCAGTGTAAGTCCAAGTCAGTTCCATCATTTTCTTTCCTCATTGGTATAAAAATTAAAAGAGAGCCTGCATTATGATATCACTCCACTGTTTAACATTATACTCACTTTATGGCAGGTATCTGATCAGTTTTAAAGAAACAAAGGCCAATGGGATAGCAGTTTTAATTTACACATGCCTTAAAGCAGTATGGTGCACAGGTTTTAGGCAGAATCATGGATATCAGAACCCTCATTGAGATTGGACAGCAGCCAGTGACGCCCTTAGTGAATTACAACTATTCTAAATATGTAGATTTTCTAAATCAAGTCAAAGATGATCCAGAGAAAAGTGAGCTTAAAAGTTTGATTGCCATTGGCTAGATGCAACTTCTCAGAATTGATGTGTCTAGATTTTCCATGGATGATTAGAAAAATCCAGAAAAGTTCTTGAACACCACCTGAAGGTAAGAATTAATTCTAGAATTAACAGATTCTACCTCATGCTATACAGACAGCAGCCCCAAGAGTCTGTTGTCTGGTTTGTCAGGAGATACCACAGCTAAGGGCACGAGTGTGAATCTTCCAAAGAGGACTTGTCAGGCTGATTGAGTTGGTCATTGAAGGATTAATAACTCTCAAGGTTACATTTTTGCATTTGCTACATGCAAGAGTAATTTTGTCTTTAGGTGGTTGCATAAAATGAATGATTTCAAAAATATAAAAATTGTAAAAATTAAAAATGAGACAGATGTACAATGGGAAGCTGAATTTATATTACTTGCTTACATCACTATCCTAAGTCAAAATTGATCCTGACATCTCTGAGGACAAAGATTAAATAAACACAGTCACACCTAGAATTCGGACTCTCGGAAGCTAATAGCTCATTGTATATGTTCCTGCTGTAGGTTTATGAATAACCAAGAATGTGCAAATGTAAGGTAGGAAAATAGAACTCAGGATATAGTGGCATTATCAGGCCATTCAGCCCATCAAATCTGCTCTGCCATTCTACAAGATTATTCATGAGGCTGTGGTCTCAACCCTGCTCCCTTTTACCCTTGACTCCGTTGTCCATCAAAAATCTGTTGAAATTCAATTCAATGACCAAAACCTCCGTTGAGCAGAGAAGAGAATTCCACAAATTAATGATGCTCTGAAAGACAAAAATCTTCTTCATCTCCATCTTAAAGGGAGATTTCTTATTTATAAACTGGGTCCCCTCATTCTAGTCTCTCCTACAAGATGAAACATCCCCTCAGTATCCATCTATTCAACTACTTCAGGAGTTGATCTGTTACAGTAAGATCATCCATTTAAACTTTAATATCGTAGACCAAAATTGTTCGACATTTCCTCATAACGTAAGCCCTCCATCCCCAAAATGAGTTGACTGAAGTTTCTCTGAAACACAGCTAGAACTGTTTCATAAAGGTGACCAAAACCGAACACAATATTGTCTCACTGATGCCTTGATTGATTTGACTAATTGGTTCCAGCCCTCCCCCGTTTGGATAGGTTCCAGTGTCACCTCCCAAAATGATCTGATCAGATAATAGTGTAAACTTTCATTACCAGCAAAAAAAGCTAATATTGCCTGTAAAGCACTGACAAGCTGACACATGGCTTAAAAGCTGACTGTCAACTCAGGCAGCTGATACTTGGCATGTGTGCCTTCATAGAAAATAGTCGGCAATTTTGACATGTGCAGCAGTAGAGTAGTGAAAACAACTTCCTCTTCTGTATGTGGCATGTCATAACACTCTAAATTGTCTTCAAGTCAGAACAGATGTCTAATAGTTCCTGATCTCTTGTTCGAGTTCAAAATCTAAGTCATCTGAAAATGTAGAAGGACGTGAATTTATGGGGCACCTCTCCAAATCCCAAGGCATCCAAAAATGCTCCACAGCAAAGGAAATGCTGTTGCCTTGCAGTCACTCTCGCAGTGTAAGGAAGCATAACTGTTCGTTTCTGCAAGATCTCAGCAATTAATGAGTTTAAAATAAAAGACAAGCAATCTGTTTTGTTTTTGGCTGGGGGATAAATGTTTGCCTGCACAGTGGGGAGAATGCCCCTTCTCTTCTTCGTGCAGTGGCTTGGGACTTTGTACTCGCAATGCAGGTTGTGAAGCATCAGGAGGTGACACCTTCAATCGTGCAGTACTCCCTCAGTGGGGCACTGAAATGTCAGAGCTGAAAATGTGTTGCTGGAAAAGCACAGCAGGTCAGGCAGCATCCAAGGAGCAGGAGAATCGACGTTTCGGGCATGAGCCCTTCTTCAGGAATTTCCTGAAGAAGGGCTCATGCCCGAAATGTCGATTCTCCTGTTCCTTGGATGCTGCCTGACCTGCTGCGCTTTTCCAGCAACACATTTTCAGCTCTGATCTCCAGCATCTGCAGTCCTCACTTTCCACTGAAATGTCAACCTAGCTTATACGCACAGGTCAGTCAGGTATTACCCCTATGGCGCTGTTGGAGGCAGTGTTCCATTTAGTCAGGTCGCAGGGCAGCAGAGGGGACCCTTCCACTTTCTGAACTCCAATCTGAAAAAGTCTGCGGTGGGAAAATCCCACTGCCAATTAATGGCAGTTAAAGCTGACATGAGATCTTAATATTACCGCCATTGGCATTAACACAGTGTTGGGTGTGTCAAGGTGAGGAGAATGAGAAGTGTGATTGTTGTAGCTGTTGTATGGGTGCAGTACCATCAGCCATCACCACCTCCCTGATGGCGCTACTGAATGGAGAAGAGCTGCCAGCCTCTGGCTGCCCAGAGGCTCTCATCAGGGAGGATCTCCAACCCTGGGGTCTTTGACCCTGTTGCTGGCCTGCTAACTGCCTGAGTGTCAGAAGATGCTGGCGACCTCCTGAACAAAAACGGGTGTGATAGAGATTGTGGGAGGCAGCCTCCAGCCAGTGACCGAGATGCCCGCTACTTTCACCAAATTCCACTCAGCTACCCCCAAGTGTTGTCACCGGTAACAAGTGTTTTCTGTAATCTGTAAACTTGGATTGGCTATTAGTTGCGCAGCATGCTAAGCTCTGGGCAATGTGGGGAGAGCTAACGATTTTTGTCTGAAGAATGGTAAATTTTTAAATTATTTTCAAGAAGAATTTTGGAGATGTGTTTGAGCTAAAGGTACAGGCTGCATAGGCTGAGGCTATTTTCCCTGGAGCATCAGAGGCTGAATGACCTCATAGAGGTTTATAAAATCATGAGGGGTGTGGATAGGGTGAATGGTCAAGGTCTTTTTCCCAGGGTAAGGGAGTCCAACTAGAGGGCACAGGTTTAAGGTGAGAGGGGAAAGATTTAAGAAGGACCTGGGGTGCGCAGAGAGTGGTGCATATAAGGAATGGGTTGTCAGAGAAAGTGATTGAGCCAGGAACAATAGCAACATTTAAAAAAACATTTGGATAAGTACATGGATGGGAAGGGTTTAAAGGGATATGGACCAAATGCAGGCAATTAGAACAAGTTGAGTGGGTACCATGGTCAGCATGGACCAGTTTGGGCCAAAGGGCCTGTTTCCATGCTGTATTACTCTATGACCTAATCAGGGAAATCATTGGGAACTGAATTCAGGACAATCAATGATGGAGCAAATGATAGAAGTGTCAGTACAATTCAAAAGTGACTGCAAAGCACTTTTGGATGACCTGAGATTACAGAAGGTGCCACAGAAATGCAGCCTCTTCCAGTGGAGCTGATGATGCACAAATGGCTAGAGATGGGAATGGTGGGAGATTGGGATGGGGGTGCTTGCAGTGCTGGAGGAGATAACAGAATTTGGGGTGGGGAGGGCTACTGAGGCAAGGCAGGGATGTAAACACAAGGATGAGGATTTCAAATATGGATCCCCTGAGGTCCTGACACCAATGTGACTCAGGGAGGACCAAGGAGATGAGCAAATAGAACCTCTGCAGAATAGGATATTAGATTCTCTACTAAGATTAGATTAGATTCTCTACAGTGTGGAAACAGGCCCTTCGGCCCAACAAGTCCAGACCAACTCTCCGAAGAGTAACCCACCCAGACCCATTTCCCTCTGACTAATGCACCTAACACTATGGGCAATTTAGCATGGCCAATTCACCTACCTGCGCATCTTTGGACTGTGGAGGAAACTAGCGCACCAGGAAACCCTCGCAGACACGGGGAGAATGTGCAAACTCCACACAGACAGTCGCCCGAGGCTGGAATCGAACCTGGGACCCTGGTGCTGTGAGGCAGCAATGCTAACCACTGAGGTGAAGTTAATGAAGGGAGGATATTAAGATGTTAGAATTTGAATACTGTGATTAATTATAACCCATGGTAGCGATAAACAGTGGAGCTATGAGGACTGAGATTTTTTTTACAATGGATGGTCAGATACGTATTGAGATTTCCAATGAAATATGTGAGCAAATGTCACAAATCAGGTGTCAGCCCTTGATCAATGGCAGCTCTTCCATTTCTGAGTTAGAGTATTATGGGTTTGAGATTCCATAAAATCTCTCTGGATACTAAAATGAAGGACTGAGAGATGCTGAGCTGCCAGATGAAGTATAAAGCCAATGCCCTATATGCTCTCTAGGAGGATACAAGGCTGTTACAGTACTAACTCAAAGAAGCAGGAATTCTTCTTGGTTTCCTGGACAATAATAGTCTCCCAACAAGAAGCACGAAAACAATTGAACCATTCATTATCAGATCATTGTTTAAGGCATTAAAATAACACAAAGAACTGTAGATGCTGGAAACCTGAGTTATCGTAAGAGTTAACATTTCGGAACTGTGTTCTTATGTAGGGTAACTAGACCTGAAACGTTAACTCTGTTTCTGTCTCCACACATGCTGCCAGACCTGCTGAGTTTCTCCAGCAATTTATGTTTTTGTTATTTGAGAAACCTTGCTATGTTCATGTTGGCTGCTGGGCTTTCTACACAACGTCAGGGACTTGACTTTGAAAAGTATGTTACCAGTGTGTAAGCCACATCCTGAAATCAGAGGTAGGTGCTATAAAAATGTACGTATATTTCTTTATCTACAAGCATACAAGCATACAAGCATGTGGGCGGCACTGCTGCCTCACAGCGCCTGAGACCCGGGTTCAATTCCCGCCTCAGGCGACTGACTGTGTGGAGTTTATTCCACTGAATGCTACTGAAAGAGTAGAAATTCAGTGATCACGATTCAGATCTAAGATCCTGCTTATTCGTGGTAGATTGGCCACGAATGGATATTAACAGAAGCACACTGATAATTGTTAAGTTAAAGTGAATTGACTTTTGAGAATATGAACCCAGATGACATATTGCATTTGCTAAATATTTGCTCATATCTTGTATCTTTTATGAGGATGGCGTAAGTCACTAGAGGCTATCGCACCACTATTCTTTCATGAGGTATGAAGATCTTTCAGAACCATTTCTCCATAAATGAAAGAATGCCTGGAGCACTGTCACAACCGCTTCATCTTTAGGCTGCGGCTTGAATTGTTCTAACGTGAGCATCCACTCCAAATGCGATACTTTTGTTTCTGCATCCTGGCCACTTTCCATCTGAGGAGACAAACAGGCCACATGCTCCCAAGCCTCTTCTGATGGCTGCTACTGGTATATGTACCAGACTGGTGCACATTTACACTGGAATACAGGAACAGAAGTAGGACACTTAACCCCTTGGGCTTGTTCTGCCATCCAGCTCATGGCTAGTCCGCACCTCAACTCTAATTATACACTTTTAATCCATGTCACTTTTTGCCCTTTCCAAATAAAAACCCTATCCTGAAAAGTCCAAATTACTTTAGGAGCTCTAAATTTCCACCTTTTTTTTCTTGTTTGAGAAAGTATTTCCTGATTTCACTCCCCAGCAAGTTGACTCTAATTTTGATATTCTGCCACATCCCTTTGTTGTGCATTTCTTCACCAGAGGAATCTTTTAATCATTTTTAAACAATTCAGTTTAGTTTGCCCCCTCAATCAAAATTCAGGGGAGAACAAGACAAATGGAAGCAATGCATTCTCATAATTAAATCTTTAGCCCCAGTATCAATCTAGTGATTCTCCCCCACAGTCTCTTCATCATCAATATTTTTTCTTTTTTATTAGTTTGAGGGAATGTGGGCTATCCAGTACTTATTGCCCATCCCAAATTGCCCTGGAGGGGGCGGTGGTCAGCTTATTAAACTGTTGCAGTCTTTGAAGTGTAGGGTATCTCCAATGCAGTTAGGGAAGGGGGTTGAATTAATTGCCCTGAAGGATCAACAATATATTTCCACACCAGGATGGTGAGTGGCTTAAAGGGGAACTTGCATGGGGTGATTTCCTATTTCTCTGCTGCCCTTGTCCTTCTAGATGGAGTGGCTGTGGATTTGGAATGTTCTATCTGCAAAGCCTTGGTGAGTTATTGCGGTGTTTGTTGGAGATGTACACATTGCTGCTGCTGTGTTATGGCGGAGGGAATGGAGGTGATGGCTGGGGTACCAAACAAGTGAGCTGCTTTGTCCTGAATTGTGTGGAACCTGAGTGTTATTGGAGCTGCACTCATCCAGACAAATATGGAGTATTCGATCGCACTCTTCACCTGTGCTTTATAGATGGTTGACAAGGATTAGGGATACAAGAGGTGATTTTTAAAAATCTGTTCATGGTATGTATGGATAATAAACCAACATTTATTATCCATACATACTTGCTCAGATGGCAGTTTAGGATCAACCACATTGCTGTGGGTCTGGAGTCACATATAGGCCAGACCACATAAGGATGGCAGATTTCCTTCCATAATGATTACTAGTGATCCAGATGGGTTTTTAATGATCACTGACTGCTTATGGTTGCCATTAGACAAGTTTTTTTTATTCCAGATTTTTACTGAATTCAAATTGCATCATCTGATATGGTGGGATCCGAACCCATGTTCCTAGAAGAATAACCTGAGAATTCCTATCCTCTACCTGCACATTGTAGTCATAGTATTTATGGCTAGTCCGATTCAAGTTCTGGTCAATGGTAGCACCCAGGATGTTGATAGTGGGGGATTCAATGATCATTATGCCATTCAATGTCAATGGACAATCGATAGAATGTTTTGTTGGGAGACTGCCATTGCCTGCTACATGTATGTTGGGAATGTTAATTGCCAATTGTCAGCCCAGGTATCGATACCTTCCAGGTCTTGCTGCATACCCAAATGGACCGCTTCAGTATCTGAGGAGTCATGAATGGTGCTGAACATTGTGCAATCCTCAGCGAATATCCCCACTTCTGACCTTACGATGGAGGGAAGGTCATTGATGAAGCAGCTGAAGATGCATTGCTCAAAACTACATGCAATACTCCAGATGAAGGATCTGACAAAATTTGTCTTACTTTTTTTCTCTCTCAAGCACCAACATTGTTGGAAGTCTGCTGCCCAGCAGCTTCTGGCTTTGAACACTGCTTCGTGAAATATTGTGCTGCTGTGCTGAGGCAGCAAGACTGGTATGATACGCAATTTGTGTCCGCTTGAATTAAACATGCTACATTGATCTCTAACTACTGCTGCGCATGGAATGACCCCCAACTGAGACTTGAGTCCACTGGGAGTCTAGGCAGTTGGATTGTAGCGAGGCGGTGAGAGTTCTTGAACAGATGTAACAGTGCAAAGGTTTACACCATTTGGAATCAAATTGACTTGCCATACAATTGAGGGACAATGACATTAGGATTTGGAAAGCTAGAGGTTACATTACTACACTCGTTACCTAGAACAGTAATAATCCCAAAGGGCACAACCTCAAATTTGATTGTAGTAGTTTGAGATGAAAGAAAAATACTGTAGATCTAGGAAATTTAACTTAAAACTAGAAGCAACCTCAGCGGGTCAGGTATCATCTGTGGAGAGAGAAGCAGAGTTAACATTTCGGTTACTTCTTTGAAAATATTTGATTTCAAAAGTTGGGAGCAGTTCTTATTCCCATAATTATTTTACGCTTCAATGAATTGTTGGGAAGTTAGGAAGGAAAGAACTTGCATCGAAGCAGCGGCTATCACAACCTCATGCTGTCCCAAAGAACTTTGCTGGCAATGAAATAGTTTCTGAAACAAATGCAGAGGGTGCTGGAGAAACTCAGCAGGTCTGGCAGCACCTCTGGAGAGAGAATCAGAGATGATGCTTCAAAACATCATCGCTATTTCTTTATCCACAGAAAGACAATAGAGTCTGCTGAGTCTGCAAGGACTGCTGAGTTTCTCCAGCACTGTCTGTCTCAGGTTGATTTTATTCAAGCACTTTTTGAAGGGTAGTCACTTTTGTAGTTTGGTAACTTACTTCAATTGCTTATATAAACTTATATGAAATAAGTATAATGAAATATTAAACAACACATAAAACTCTTCAGGGCTTGATAGAATAGGTTCTGGGAGGAATCTTTCTTTGGTTGGGTGTCTACATCTAGGATTTTCAGAAAAAGTGGGCACTGAATGTGGTTTATGAAATAACTGCACAGACGATGGTGTCCCATCACCAAGTTACCCCTTACAGAGAAACCTCGATTGTCCAGCATTCGATTATCCGAATCTTGGATCATCCGGCAAGATCACAAGGTCCTGATACTTGGCTAAACTGTGTTATCCGGCATTTGATTATCCAGAGTCCAATTAACCAAACAAAATACTCTCCGCCTGTGTCCTTTAGATAATCGAGGTTCCTCTGTATTTATATGTGGCCAGCCAGCTCAGAGTCAGTCCCTTGAGTGAGGAGATTCTGACTCTCTTGTTTATATTGGTCAGCCAGGGCTTCCTGATTGTCCCAAGTTAGAACATAGAACATGTAACAGTACAGCACTGTACAGGCCCTTTGGCCCTTGTAGTTGGGCTCACCTTTTATCCTACTCTAAGATCAAACTACCTACATATCTTTCATTTTACTATAATCCATGTGCCTATCCAAGAGTCACTTAAATGTCCCTAATGTCTCTGACTCTATGACCACTGCTGGCAGTGCATTCCATGCACCCACCAATGTCTGAGCAAAGAACCGACCTCTGACATTTTCCCTAAACTTTCCTCCAGTCACCTTAAAATTATGCCCCTTCATGATAGCCATTTCCAACATGGGAAAAAAAAGTCTGATTATCCACTCTGTCTCATCATCTTGTACATCTTTATCAAGTGACCTCTCATCCTTCTTTGTGCCTCACAGCACCAGGGACCTGGGTTCGATTCCAGCCTCAGGCAACTGTAGAGTTTGCACATTCTCCACATGTCTGTGCGGGTTTCCTCCGGGTGCTCCGATTTCCACCCACAATCCAAAGATGTGCAGGTTAGGTGAATTGACCTACAGTGCTAAATTGCCCACAGTGTTCAGGGATGTATAGGTTAGGTGCATGAGTCATGCGTAAATGTTGGGGAATGGGTTTGGGTGGGATACTCTTCAGAGGGTCAGTGTGGACTTGTTGGGCCAAAGGGCCTATGTCCACACAGTAGGGATTCTAATTCTAATTTATCACTCCAGTGAGAAAAGCCCTAGCTCCCTCAATCTTTCTTCATAAGACTTGCCCTCCAATCCAGGCAGTATCCTGCTAAATCTGCACCCTCTCTAAAGCTTTCACATCCTTCCTAAAATGAGGCGACCAGAACTGAACACAATATTCCAAGTGTAGTCTAAACAGGGCTCTATATCAGCTTCTAATCTCAATCCCCTGATAGCGAAAGCCAACATACCATACGCCTTATTAACAATTCCATCAACTTGGGTGGCAACTTTAACCCTCTGATCTGCATTCAAATTCAATCTTCCAAAATGAATCACTTTACACTTTTCCAGGTTGAACTCAATCTGCCACTTCTCAGCTCAGCTCTGCACCCTGTCAATGTCCCGTTGCATCCTAAAACGGCCCTCCACACTATCCACAACTCCACCAATCTTTGCATCATCGGCAAACTTACTAACCCACCCTTCCACTTCCTCATCCCAACTCATCCAAGTATTAATGACCCAAATCGGGGAGCTCATCGTCAATAAGATCTACCTGATTGCAATCATTACAGTTAGTAAAGACATATTCAAAGACTTGGGAGAGGGAAGGAAGTTTCAGGCAGCGATTAGCCAGATTAGGGCCAAAAGTTAGCTTTTTAGGCATGAGGTGGTAAAGGCAGATTCAAAGGAGGTAGGAGTAGCACCTGAATAGAGAGAAACATTAACTATATTGGTTAACATTACAGCTGAAGGGTGGTTGGCTATTTAGTGGCAATAGGGTCAAAAGGGGTAAGTCTGGTAGAAAATATACACTCCAAAAGGGCACGAGTGGGAGATTACAGAGAAAGATATGAGTTGAAGGCTCGGGTGGATGGAATTTTAAAGGAGATTTGACCTTAGGTTTAGTGGAAGCATGGGAAGTGCAGAGCCGACCATATGACCATGATTAATACTTAAAAAGTCCTTGAGGTCTTTGCATTTACTATTTAAAGTGAGTCTGAATGGGCAAGTGGGGGGCGGGGGGTAAAGAAGCCAGACTTTAGATCCTCAGATGATCCTGGGGCAGTTTCATGAGGTGACAACAAGAGCTATAATGTTTTATGTAAACAAGTCATGTTGGGCAGTGAATGACAAAAGCAGTTATCTGCCATTGCCACTGAAATCTATATACCCTGGAGTTGAAGGGACTAGAGATGAAGGTCATACGAGGGATGATAGCCAGTATGAAAAATAGTCATGGTGTTATTAGAGATTGGGGCATCAAAACTGGAGTTGGGTAACCAGTTGGGCAAATCAGCAATCACAGAAATGTAGAGGTGAACAGAGGACTATAGACAAGACAGTGGGATTTTGAGGCTTAGGTTGCAATTGTATTTACCAGAATAATACCAATGGGCCACTTGGGTGTTTCTTTTCTTCCTGGTGGTGGAAATAGAATAAAGATTTGTATACCTTGTGTCTTTCACTGTGTCTCACACCTGCACACACACAATATGGATGCGGGGAAAAATAAGCACTACTGCAGTTAGGTGGTAGTGTGGAGGTAATGAGAGATAAGAAAAAAAACAAACAGGAGTGTCCAACGTCCTGACACTCTGAGAGCTGGCTATGAGGGAGCTGGATCAGTGTCCAGGACTCTCCACATGAAAAAAAATAATACCAATGGGGAATGGTTTAACTTATGAAGATAGGTTGCGTAGATTGAGTTTTTATTTCTTTGAATTTAAGGGTGATCTACTGGATGTAGTTAAGAAGGATTTGATTTGGAAGAGAGAAGTAAACTCTTTGTTTTGCTGGAGGAGTTCAGATTACAGAAGAAAATCTCAGGGCTGTTTCTCTGCGGGCTCGGGAAAACCCATGTGTGGCACAGTGACACAGTGGCTAGCACTGCTGCCTCATAGCACCAGAGACCCAGGTTCAATTCCCGCCTCGGGCAACTATCTGTGTGGAGTTTGACCATTCTCCCTGTGTCTGCGTGAGTTTGCTCTGGTTTCCTCCCATAGTCCGCAGATGTCCTCTAACCTAAAAAAAAAGGACTCAGTCAGCTGAACAGGTAAGCTACTTAGTGTTCTTGTTTTGGAGACTAAGAGTAGAGTTATGGCAGCGCAGGCAGTGGAATGTTCCTCCTGCAGGATGTTTGAGGTAGGGGTGACCACCAATGCTCCTGCTCACTTCACCTGCAGGAAGTGCAGCCAGCTCCAACTCCTCACAGACCGCGTTAGGGAACTGTATCTGGAGTTGGATGAACTGAGGATTATTCAAGAGGCTGAGAGGGTGATAGATAGAAGCGACAGGGACATAGTTACGCCAGAGAACAGAGGTAGCTGGGTAACAGTTAGAGGTGGGAAGGAGCGGAAGCAGGCAGTGCACGGATCCCCTATGGTCATTCCCCTCAACAATAAGTATACTGCTTTGGATACTGTTGGGGACGGCCTAGCAGGGGTAAGCTGCAGTGACTGGGTCTCTGGCACGAGGTCTGGCTCTGAGGCCCAGAAGGGAAAGGGGGAGAGGTGGAGAGCGCTAGTTATAGGAGACTCCTTAGTTAGAGGGACAGACAGGCAGTTCTGTGGACATGGGCGAGACTTTCGGATGGTTTGTTGCCTCCCGGGCGCCAGGGTCCGAGACGTCTCGGACCATGTCTTCAGAATCCTTAAGGGGGAGGGTGTGCAGCCAGAAGTCGTGGTTCACGTTGGCACCAACGACATAGGTAGAAAGAGGGGTGGGGAGGTCATTCAAGAGCTCAGGGAGTTAGGCTGGAAGCTAAAAGCTAGGATGGACAGAGTCGTCATCTCTGGGTTATTGCCGGTACCACGTGACAGTGAGGCAAGGAATAGGGAGAGAGTGCAGTTGAACACGTGGCTGCAAGGATGGTGTAGGAGGGAGGGCTTCAGGTATTTGGACAATTGGACTGCATTCTGGGGAAGGTGGGACCTGTACAAGCAGGACGGGTTGCACCAGAACCAGAAGGGCACCAATATCCTGGGAGGTAGGTTTGCTAGCACTCTTCGGGG
>NC_057732.1:6312649-6333643 GCF_004010195.1 Chiloscyllium plagiosum
TTGATCGAGGTTTATAAGATGATCAGAGGAATAGATAGAGTAGACAGTCAGAGACTTTTTCCCCGGGTACAACAGAGTGTTTCAAGGGGACATAAATTTAAGGTGAAGGGTGGAAAGTATAGGGGGTGTCAGGTGTGAGTGGTGGGGGCATGGAATGCGCTGCCTGTGGGAGTGGCAGAGTCAGAATCATTGGTGACCTTTAAGCGGCAATTGGATAGGTACATGGATAGGTGCTTAAGCTAGGACAAATGTTCGGCACAACATCGTGGGCCGAAGGGCCTGTTCTGTGCTATATTGTTCTATGTTCTATGTTCTATTAGGTGAATTGGCCATGCTAAATTGCCTGTAGTGTTAGGTGTAGGGGAATGGGTCCGGGTGGGTTGCTCTTCGGAGGGTCGGTGTGGACTTGTTGGGCCGAAGGGCCTGTTTCTACACTGTAAATAATCTAATTTTATATGCCCAACCCATCCATGACAGGTCTAGCATTTCTGCCTGGTCACTCCGAATTCACCATGTACAGCTATCAGAAGCCATGCAATTCCAGTGGAAATTAAAAGGATTGGAAAACAATTTTTTTAAGAATATAATGAAACTTTGAATTCAAATTCACTAACCTTAATCCAGATGCTCTAATAATCAAGTGCAAAACAAAACCTTTTTAAGTCCCCAGCATAATTTGTTATTATAGCCGCTTATAAATTTCGATTATTCTTTGCTTATTAGACTATATGATGAGCTGAACAATTAAAAGCTTTTAAAACCCAGCCAAGCATTCATAAAACCTATAGCTATTCCTGAAACTAACAGACCAGAATGGTTTTGCAATTCCAATTCATAGCAGAGTGCCTGTCAACCATTGGAAGAGAGCACATGCAAATTTCTTTTGAATTTTCAACAACAGACTTGTCTTTGATAACCAGAACTATCAGTCAATTTAAAGCACAAAACATGTTATCAGAGGCTGACATTTTTAATGCATAACAGTACTTCTGACATTTGCAAATGTACAGTAATGAATGGCTGCTATGTAATATTGGTTAATCTAAGGGTTAAATCGGTCAGGAAAGCAGAGGAAAATTATCTTCCAGCTAAAAATAAACTAAGTTCGGTATTTCACAACTCAATTCACACCTCCACTGAGAGACAACATTTTGGCCCAAGACTGTTATCTGGAAAAACAGGTTCGCACAAAGCTTCAGAAATCAATAACATTTCTACCCGGAAACTGTTAGGCCGAGGGGCCAATCAAAAATCCTAAAGTTGAGATTGGTACAATTTTGGTGGCCAACTTTAAAAATAAAATGATGTGGAGTCGAGGTACAAATTAGCCATGTTCTATTGAATGGCAGAACGATTGCCACTGCTGAATTACCCACTATCAACAACCTTAGGGCTAGTATTGACCAGAAACTGAACCAGACTTGCCACATAAACACAATGGCTACAAGATCAGGTCAGAAACTTGGAATACCTCAGCAAGTAACTCACCTCCTGACTCCCCAAAGTCTGCCTGCCATCTACAAGGCACAAGTTAGGAGTGTGATGGAATATTCCCCACTTGACTAGATGAGTACAGCTCCAACAACGCTCAAGAAGCTTGACACCATCCAGGACAATGCAGCACGTTTGACTGGCCCCACATCCACAAGCATTCACTCCCTCCACCACAGATGCTTAGTAGCAGTGTGTACCATCTACAACCTTCTCTGCAAAAATTCACCAAAGATCCTTAAATTGTACATTCCAAACCTACAATCAGTTCCATCTAGTTGGACAAGTGCAGCAGAAACATGGGAGTACCACACCAACTGCAAGTTCCCTCACCATTCTGACTTGGAAATATATTGCCATTCCTTCAATGTTGCAGGAATCTTGGAATTCCCTCCTTAAGGACAGTTTTGGCCAATGTACAGCTGGACTGCAGCGGTTCAAGCTTACCAACACCTTCTCAAGGGCAGCCAGCCAGCACATTGGGACAGTTGGAAGCACTTTGAAATCTCTTCTCCTAGAACCCACTTGCCAACCTTTAAAAGCTCTCTTCACTCTATTGCTGTTGTCTTAACCACATTGTCTCCACCCTTCACACACCTATGCAATCCATGACAGTCAGTTGGTATTAACTTTGCATGTAAATTGATGTATGTATTCTATAAAACAATTGCACATGTCAATCTCATGGTATTCATGGAAGTAAAGTGGTGATACATCTCCTTGTTAAATTCTTAACACCCAGGCAGAACCTACAACAACTGAGAGCTCAGTTAATGGTCTAAAAATAGAGTATTTATTGCAATGTTTGTATGATTTTGATCTTAATTGTATTTCAACATCCATGATTCATTGGTAGGAAAAGTGTAGCTTATAATTAGCAAGCAGTAAGAGATGGAAGTCACATATGCACAACTAGGAGAAAGTGAGGACTGCAGATGCTGGAGATCAGGGTCGAAAAGTGTGGGGTGCTGGAAATACACTGATGCTCATGCAACATCCAAGTAGCAGAAGAGTCAACGTTTCGAGGATGAGCTCCGACCTATCACTACCACCCCCCACCCACCTTCATCCACCTATCGCTTCCCCAGCTACCTTTCCCCCAGCCCCACCAGCCCCTCCCTCCCACTTATCTCTCAGCCCCCTTGGGCACCCCCTCATTCCTGATGAAGCGCTCATGCTTGAAAGGTTAACTCTCCTGCTCCTCAGATGCTGCCTGACCAGCTGTGCTTTTCCAGCATCACTTGTTTTGACATGTGCACAACTGATGGAAAACAATAATATTGCTTGAGATTACTTTTATAAATGTATTTGTGCTGTTTTGGTTCAGATGGCTTTGGATTCAGCAGTTCAAGAAAGTCAATTAAAATTAACCATACCCGCTTATACCTCTGGACTAATAATCCAGACACAATTTAATGCTCTGGGAATTTGGGTTCAAATCCTACGGTTTCAGCTGGTGGTACTTAAATTCACTGAATAACAAATCTGAAACATATAGCTAGTTTCACTAGTAGCCTTGAAACTTCAATCAATTCTCATTAAAAGAAATCTGGTTCACTAATGTCTTTCAGGGAAGGAAATCTGCCATCCCTACCTGGTCTGGCCTACATGTGACCCTAGACCCATAGCAATGTGGTTGACTCTTTAATGCCCTCTGAAGTGACCTAGTAAGCTGCTCAATTCAAGTGTAATT
Organism: Chiloscyllium plagiosum; assembly: GCF_004010195.1. NCBI lineage: Eukaryota > Metazoa > Chordata > Chondrichthyes > Orectolobiformes > Hemiscylliidae > Chiloscyllium > Chiloscyllium plagiosum. The sequence continues at coordinate 6,315,834 of NC_057732.1, forward strand.
AGGGATGTACAGCAAATGCTGACGTTGACGGTGGCCACGTCCCATGAAAGAATAAAGAAAACCCAAAACGGGAAGGTGGGCCTGATGTAAAAGGTATCGAAATGGCTCCATATTAAAAGTTGCTGAACTGTTCTTTTAAAGAAATACAGTCCAATATTTCCTACAATACAACAATCACTAAACTTCAATATGTGCTTTATTGGTTACAAAGAACTTTGAAGCTTCTGGTGATCATGGTAGGTGCTACAAAAATGCAAGTCTTTCTTTTCACTCAACGACGCAATTCTAAGTGGCAAACACTTAGTTTAGAATGTGAGTGGCAACATCGATTCAGCTCTCATTCATGAATCAGATGAATTTGTGTTCAGACCCCAATTCAAGATTTGGACTCAAACAGAGTTGACAATTCGGTGCAGTCTTACGTAGTCAGGGGTGTCAACATTTGGAAAAGGTGTTAAACTGAGTTCTTGGCTTTCAGGGGACCTCACTTGGTGTCCGCCCAACAATTGTCCATCAACCACCATCAAGAAAACAAATTATCTGCTCAATCAAGAAAACAAATTATCTGCTCATCTATTCCTTTGCAATTTGAGGGATCATCTTGTGTTCAAATTAGCTGCCATATCTGCTCACATTACAACAGTGAGTATGTCAAAAGCACTTTAGTGGCTGTGAAACATATTGGCATGCCCAGATTATTAGTATATGTTCATTAATGTAAGAAGATCAAGGTACAGTTCTGGTCACCATGCTATAGGATGGACGTAATTGCACTCGAAGGAATGCAGAAGAGATTCAGCAAGATGTTGCCTGGGGTGGATCATTTTGGTGATGAAAAGAGGCTGCTTAAGCTTGTGTTGCTTCCTTTATTGCAGAAGAGGAACCTGACTGAGGTGTAGAAGATTATGAGGACCATAATTCAGACGTGGATTTCAATGCTCTGCAAAGTAGCAACACAGTTTAAATTATGTGTACGACTCACAGTGGCGCTCTTCCCCTTGCTTGTAGGCTTATTTTTAACTTTTTTGCATTAAAACAGGTAATTAAGTAGCTCAGAAATTTGGAATCCACCATCAAGGTGGATAGGAAGCAGCTGCTCCCCCATGTTGCAGGGTCAGTAACAAGGACATAATTTTAAGGTGAAAGGCAGGAGATTTCGAGGGGATTTGAGGAGACAGAGTTTTCACACAGAGGGTGGTGAGAACGTGGAATGCAAGGGGGCTGGGAGGTTAGTAGAAGCAGCAAACCTCACAACCTTTAAAAAGTACTTGGATGAGGAGTTGAAATGTCATAAAATTCAAGGCTTTGGGCCAAGTGCTGGAAAGTGGGATTAGTGTAGTTTGAGAGCGGTTTCGGCTGGGCAGGCTCAATGGGCCAAAGGGCCTTTTCTGTACTGTATGATTCTCAATACATGGGTGAAGGGCTTGATTGATAAAATGCATTGAGCACAAACATGAGGACACTTCTGGAGCACTGGGTGTTGGTCAGGTATGAGGCATTCTGCGAACAAATCTCGTAATAGGTAAAATAAGTGGCTGGTTTTCTCCTTCACCACTTGGCTTCAGAATACATAGCACTCAGAACACAGTTCCTCCTTGCTCATAATCAAAACAGATGTAAGTTCTTTATTTTATTTAGCGTTTCCCCTGACAGGCATCGGTTTATGCTTTCGTTACAAATAAAACAAGCCACTTTCTTACAAGTAATCAAAACCAAGTTTGGCTTTCGAATGTCGCAGGGGTAGAGTATAGTGGATAGAGTATAGTTCCTCATATTAATGTCCTTATTTTAACTTTACAATCTAAAAATGTCTATGTTCACATTTATATTGGAAACTGATGTGAGGTTGTAATTACAGCATGACAAGTTTACATGAGCAGTTTCTAACACAAATGCGGTCACAGGATTTTACAATGGAAAAAGTTGACAAAGTGCATGCGTGCAGGGTTTATAATTTAGACGTGGCTTTCAATGCTCTGCAAAGTAGCAACGCAATTTAAATTATGTGTACAATCGCTCTCTTCCCCCTTGCTTATAGATTTTTTTTAACTTTTTGTATTAAAACAGGTAATTGAGTCGCTCAGAAATTTGGAATACAACATCAAACCTCATTAAATCAGCATCAAATGTAAATGTGTATGGCTGCCACTGTCTCCGACAGTTCGAAAAAGAGCCAAGTCTGCAAGATGGGAATGTTTCTGGGTTGCTGTGTATACACTGTAAGGCACTGTACTGACTTGGGCCAAAATGGCAACAGTTAGAACAAGAAGCTAATCATTTTTAATGTAAAATATAATTTAGATAACTGTAGCTGTTAATCATTTGGACTTGTTATTTTCTACACAAGTAATGAATGTGTGGGTTTGGAGGGGTAGCAGAGGAAGAACGTATGCAGAACTATTTAGACTTGGCATTTCCGAAAACTTCTAGGGACACAGTGAACAAATAGTTCTTTATACACAAGTCCAGTAGTAACTTGCTTCTTTTGGTGGTTTATACAGAAATTAAGGTAGGAATTTACTCCATTTTGCCCAGCAGAACCTAATTAAAATCAAGACTTACTGCCCCAGTCCCACTCTATGGTCATTCTGGTGCCGTTGTAAGTTCATGGACATCAAGGTGACCATGGCAGACATGGCAACCAGTGCTATTTTAACAGGGCACACAGGGCGAAGAGTACAATAGAATCAGATGGACAAAAAGAAGAGATGTGAGAAGGTCACTTTTAAGAAATGCTTTTTGGAGTGCTCTAGAAGAATTCTGTGTGTTCCCAGTGTGCCAGACATCCCTATCCCACACTTTGGCAGTCCTGCTTTCCCTTTTCCCAAGACTACCATTCTACCAGCAGGATTAAACTCTAAGCCTTTTAATAAGGACCCAGACTGCACCTATAGTAAAGGCCACTCAAGGCATGCAGGTCGCGTGGCCTCTGTTAAAGAGGTATGCCCTCTGTAAATTAATTCAGGCCTATGTTAACTGGATTTGGGTCAATATTCATGTGACTTGGCCCCTCAAAATGGACCGAGTTTTCTGTTGTAGATAATCCACCTCCTCCGCTAGCCAGCATTTGGAATTAGAATTAGGTTTATTGTCATGTGTACTCAAGTACAGACGTATGGAAGTAGAGGAATTCAGTGAAAAGCTCACAATGTCACCCCTCAAGGCGCCACCTTAGGAACAGAGTGTTAGAAAGACAAATACAAAGAAAATAAAATTAATTCTCACTAAGTCTTGTTAAGATATGTGAATTGCCAATATTACCACATTTTCCAAAGGTCGAATTCAATCTTTAAAACGAACTACCACAAATCATGAGATGAGGGAGTGATGTAGTGACAAACTCACTGGACTAGTAATTCCAGATTAATGATCAATAGTCTGATCTCACCATAGCAGATAGTGAAATTTTAATTCAATTAAAAAAAATTTGGAATTAAAGTTAGCCTAATGGAGAGCAGACAACCACTGTCAATCATTGTAAAAACCAATAAGATTCACAAATTTTATTTTGGGAAGGAAATGTGCCATCGTTAACTTGTCTAACCTATATGATACTTTTGACCCACTGCAATGTGGTTGACTTTTGGCTATACTTTGAGGCAATTAGGAATGTGCAACAATTGCTGGTCTAGGTGCAACTAGAGTATACTGTCAAATTCAAGTCAGCACACTAAAGTATACAAAGGCATTAAAGACGGTGCAGAAAAGATGTCCAAGAATGGGTTGCAAGATGAGGGAGTTCAGTTACACGGATAGATTGGAGAAGCTGAGGAAGTTTTACCTGGAGAAGGGAAGATGAAAAGGAGATTGAAAAATATTTTTAAAATCATGAAGGGGTCATGACAGAGCACAGAGCTTAAAATTTCCATTGGCAGAAGGGTTACAATCAAGAGTGTATTGATTTAAGGTACTGGATAAAATAATCAATGGTGAGAGAAGAAAAAGTTTTTTACACAGCGAGTGGTTAGGGTTGGGACTGCCTGAGAGTGTGGTAGAGACTATTGCGGTTTTCCAAATATGAATTAGACAATTATATGAAGAGGAAACACTTGTAGGTCTATGAGGAAAAGGCAAGTGAATGGGACAAGGCAAATCACTCTTGCTGAGTGCCAACATAGACAAAATGGGCTGAATGGCTGTACTATAACTAGTCTACAATGGTATAGGAGAGGCAGTCACACCCATAAGCAGTCTGTGCAGTACTGTACCTGTAAAATCAATATTTAATTATAGAGAAGGTGTAATCCCAGGCCATATAGACACTGCCCACTTATGGTCTGAATCGGTTAGTCATATCTTTCCTACATGTCCATCTATACTTCTCCAAACTTTTAAAGACAATCTAAGAAAATAGCAAATATGACAAGGTCAGATATGAATTATGAAAATGCTTTATTGAAAATCCAGAACAACTGTTATGATGGCACTCAATAAGTACAAGTTGTCTTAGCATAATTACACAAAATCATTGAAATGCTTTCCTTCCACACATCTGTGAACTCGTGTTGTTTTAACTAATTTGATTTTCAGATGAGATGTTAAACCACTTTCTGGAGAGCAACACCATTTATCCAAGAACCAACGCTAATCACACTGCTGCTTGTGAAAACCTGCTGTTTGCAAATTGGCCACCGTCTTCCCTTTCTTAAAGAAATTCTTTCATAGGATGTGGGCAGCACTGACAAGACCAGCATTTGTAACCTATCTATAATTACCCTTGAACTGAGTTAGGCTTTTTGAGAACAGAGGTTGAGACTCAACTACATTGCTGTGGGTCTAGAGTCTCATGTAGGCTAGACAATGTAAAGATGGCAGATTTCATTTCCTGAAGGACATTAGGAGGGAATCAAATGGATTGTTACAAAAACCAACGAGGTCACCTTTTTTAAAACTAGAACTAATTAGTTGAATTGCTGCTGGGATAAGATGTAAATCTGTGTCCCTGTTGCATTAGCCTTGAGTTCTTGATGACAAATCCAGTGACACAGTGAGTGTACTTATGGTCTGTCAGGTAATTTGTGATGTAGTAGTGCTTTCTGAAGTGTAATTTAAGTGCAAGATCTTTCTTTTAAACAGGTTCCTTCCAACATTCTAGCCTTTTGAGGCTGGTGAAAGCCTGCCCTCAGCACCAGTTAACATTTCTCCCTGTTTTTACTCATGTGCGATCCCAACCCAAGAGAATAACCTGTACCAAACAACCCTGCCAAGGACTTAAGGCTAGAGACACAGCAGCACAATGGATGCAAGGTGTTTGCTTGTCACCGGAGTGGGATACTAAATGGTTTATTGCCTAGAGATTTTGGAGAAACAACTTTGAACACCAGCAAATCAGCAATTTGCTTCTTTACTCATCGTTCGCCTTTATATATAGAACATAGATCATTACAGCGCAGTACAGGCCCTTCGGCCCTTGATGTTGTGCTGACCTGTGAAACCAATCTGAAGCCCATCTAACTTACACTACCATTTAAGTGTTCGTAAAGTTGGTGAGTCTACTACTGTTGCAGGCAGTACGTTCCACGTCCCTACGACTCTCTGAGTAAAGAACCTACCTCTGACATCTGTCCTATATCTGTCACCTCTCAATTTGAAACAATGCCCCCTCATCCATCACCATCTGAGGAAAAAGGCTCTCACCGTCCACCCGATCTAACCCTCTGATTATCTTATGTGTCTCAATTAAGTCAATTAGCGAGAGTATTGAGTACAGGAGTTGGGAGGTCATGTTGCGGCTGTACAGGACATTGGTTAGGCCACAGTTCGAATATTATGTGCAATTCTGGTCTCCCACTTTTATATTTTAAAAAGAACTTTAATGAATAACTTTTACTTTAAAATGCCAGAGTTTAAGCAGAAAGTTATTCCCAATATTTCCTTTGGAAAACTGGTCAAGTCATCCTGAAGTATTGCATTAATCGCAACATTATTGGGTATGTGTATCCAGCCTCGCAGTGTGGTTTACTCTTTACTGCTCACAATTAGATTAGATTACTTACAATATGGAAACAGGCCCTTCGGCCTAACAAGTCCACACCGACGCGCCACCCACCCATACCTCTACATTTACCCCTTCACCTAACACTATGGGCAATTTAGCATGGCCAAATCACTTGACCTGCACATCTTTGGACTGGGGGAGGAAACCAGAGCAAACCCACGCAGACACGGGGAGAATGTGCAAACTCCGCACAGTCAGTCGCCTGAGGTGGGAATTGAACCCGGGTCTCTGGCACTGTGAGGCAGCAGTGCTAACCACTGTGCCACTGCGCCACCTTATTAGAGATGGGCCAGTAATTACTCGCCAATCCAGCGAGGCCTACATCCTGTGAATGAATCAAATAAAACGATCCCACTGTCAATATTTATTATTGCGCAGAAAGACTGAGAATTGACCATCCCTCGGAAATGCAATATGTCTGCTGTGAGTCTGATCCCATTCCGAGCAAGCAATAGAGCAGCAGGAGGACCATTGCAGTTGGTTTCAACATTCTTGAGCTCAAAGGATGCTATTATTTTGGGCCTCAAGTCCTGATTGCTATTCAGTGACCCTTACTAGAAAGTATGTGCTGGGTGTTGTTGTTGGGGAAGGCTTCAAATGCGCTCGACTGAGCCGCTGTCTAGACACCGAAGTGAAAGATGGCAGAGCACAAGACATCATCATTACTGTACTGCAGCATGAGTCATCAGTGACAGGGCAGAAGAAGAGAAAAACCTGGTGATTGGTGGGGGTGTGGGCTTGTGGTGGCAGGGAAGAGTTGGGCAAACACGTTGATTGCCATAATCCAGTTTGCTAATGGTATGAGTAGTGTGGATGAGCTTCAGAAAATGTGTGCACTGTTTGTAGTCTGTGCAAGCTTATTAAACTCTTAAACATTAACTCGACACCTTCAGTGGAAAGTTTTCTTTCTTTCTCTCCCTGCCCTGACAGCATCATTCAGTGTGGTTTCAAGAACATGGCTCCGCCTTATGTCTCATCGGTTCTGAGCATGGATGTGTGGTGGCAGGTGGAAATTGCTGGCAGTTTAGGGAGCTGGCTTGATGTTCTGTGCGGCCGTGTGATATTTGGTGTGGGAGCAGTGGTTGTCTGGTAGGAGTGAGCTGTATAAGCTGAGCTGTCGTCTGACACATTTACCCTGTTCGGGAAAGGCAGTGTTGAGAGCTCCAGTTCATGCTCAGTGTTCCACTGTCACTGCCAGCACTTGAGGGTTCTATAAGATCCTGTAGTGTTTTTGTTTTAATTAATACACAATAACCTTAATACAACCAGAGTGTGATATAAACAAGAATAAAAAGAATAATAGAACTTACAATTACGTTGTTCCTGTCTCAACTGTGGGACATCGTATTTCAGTCTTTGCAGTCATTTAGAAATGTAGTTACCGTTCGAATGAACAGCCAATTTGCAACAGCAAGCTCCACCAGCAGCAATGTAACAATAGCCAGATATTCAGTTTTAGTGTTGTTGGTTTAATTGTTAGTTAAGATAAAAGAGACCCTGGGGTGCAGGTTCATAGTTCCTTGAAGTTGGAGTGGCAGGTTGACAGGGTGGTGACAAAGGTAATTGGCACCCTTACCTTTATTGGTCGGAACATTGAATATAGGAGTTGGGAGGTCATGTTGTGGCTGTACAGGACATTGGTCAGGCCACTTTTGGAATAATGCATTCAGTTCTCCTGCCTCACACTGCTAGGGACCCTGGTTCGATTCCATCCTTGGGTGACTGTCTGTGTGGAGTTTGCACATTCCCCTATGTCTGCATGGGTTTCCTCCAGGTGCTCCGCTTTCTTCCCACAGTCCAAAGATGTGTAGGTTAGGTGAATTAATCATGCTAAATTGCCCATAGCATCCAGGGATGGGTAGATTAGGTGCATTAGTCAGGGGAATGGTTACAGTGAATAGCCAAGGTCTTTTTCCCAAGGTAGAGGAATCCAAAACTAGAGGCCATAGGTTTAAAGTGAGAGGGAAAAGACTTAAAAGGACCTAAGGGGCAACCGTTGCACACAGAAGGTGGTGTGTGTGTGTGTGGAATGAACTGCCAGAGAAAGTAGTGGAGGCTGGCAAAATGATAACATTTAAAAGGCATCTGGACAGGTGTATCAATAGGAAGGGTTTAGAGGGATATGGGCCAAATTCTGGCAAATGGGACTAGATTAATTTAGGATATTTGGTCGGCATGGACAAATTGGACCAAAGGGTCTATTTCCATGCTGTACCACTCTATGACACCATGGTAGGGAGTACTCCCTGTTGTTGTTGAAATAATATGTGGGATAATGTACAATGCCTGATAGGGCAGAGGGGGTTTTATATAGAGATTAGTTTATCATCTCAATTAGAAGACAGTGAGGCCCTTCCTCAGTAGAGGGGGCTTGACCTCCCTTCCACCTGTAACCTTCATGCTAACAGCTAAGAGGATTCCTACCTGGCAATTCTGTGCTCTTTACAGATAGGCCACACCTGTCCTGCTCCTCCCCTCAACCAATGCCTGCTCCAGCTAACCTCATGGAGACTGGAATCCATTAAAGGCACAATTAACAAGTCTGGAATAAAATGCACAATGCGAACAGAAACATCCTTAAAACCAACTCACTTTTGTATAGAATCAAACAGTTAATGCTAAAATTAAAGAAACTAAAGGAGAATTACAAATTTTCACCACAGGCTGGCTTATCCCAGAAAGGAAGGATAGGTAAATGCTTTCTGTGTGACTCCTTGCCTGTAGTTGCTTTGTTTAATCTTTAAAGGGTGTGATGGTATAAGGGTGAGCTAAGTGAGTGAGTCAGTGAGTGAGTGAGTGAGCTAGTAATCTGGAAACTAGGTTTGAATGCACAGATTCAAATCCCACCATACCCAACTGATGGCATTTAAATGCAATTAATAATTCTGGATAATAAGGAATTCTCATTAATGGAGCAACAAAATTATTGTCGTTAAACCCATCTAGTTCACTCCTATCCTTTCGGAAAGGTAATCTGGCATCCTTACATTATCTGGCCTTCACGTGACTCCAGACCCAGCACAGTGTGGTTGACTCTTAACTGGCCCCTGCAATAGCTTTGCAAATCACTTAGTTCAAGAGCAACAAGAGATATGTAACAAATGCTGCTCTTGCCAGTGAGTCCCACATATGAAAGAATAAAGAAACACTATGTACTTAGAGGTTCATTTTGCAGGAAGGGCAGGGCACTGCATCTTGGTGATACTGAACAAGAGCTGTATTGAGAGAAAGATGCCAAAGATTACCTCAAAAAACATCACTGTCTTGGCTTCACTCAAAGGTGCCAGTGTTGTCCAGTCTTTGAACACTGTTGGGATGAAACAATTTCTTTTTGAACAAACTATCATGAGACATGCTATGCATCATAACCGAGGGGTTGGAGCTTTACCTCATGATCCCTTTTTGATTTTAATGGTGATGGTGAAGTTTTTACTGAGATCAGAAGAATTTAAATAATTGGAACAGTTGCACTGTTCAATTATTGACTAATGGAACTTTGTGTTTGACATCCATCTGATCTTCATGCAGTCCCTCTGGAGTCCAGCTGCCTCTTAAACTCAGCAGAGATATTTGGGAAAAGCTGCCAAGTGGAAGCAATTGCTTTCATTTCAGCAACATGTCTATTGCATCATTAATAGTACCACCTTGATCTAGTCCTTTCATACAAAACAGTTGCTCACAGACTCTCCACTCTGATTGACCATTTCTATTCCACTAAGACACCAGTTTTCTTTATACACAATCCCGTAACCTCTCAGCACTTTATTGCTGCAAACAGGACCTTGTGGGGGTGCAAACTGGCTACAACATTGTCTAATTTGAAACAGTGAAACTTGAATATAGAGTTTTTATTATCATTCGTTTCTGGGATGTGGGCATCGCTGGCTGGGTCAACATTTATTGCCCATCCCTAGCTGCCATTGAGAAGGTGGGGGTGAGCTGCCTTCTTGAATCACTGCAGTCCCCTTACTGTGGGTTGACTCATAATGCTACAAGGCAGGGGAACCTGAGACCTAGGTTCAATTCCCGCCTCAGGCGACTGACTGTGTGGAGTTTGCACGTTCTCCCTGTGTCTGCGTGGGTTTCCTTCGGGTGCTCCAGTTTCCTCCCACAGTCCAAAGATGTGCAGGTCAGGTGAATTGGCCATGCTAAATTGCCCGTAGTGTTAGGTAAGGGGTAAATCTAATCTAATCTAATTACCAAGTCAGGATGGTGAGTGGCTTGGAGAGGAACTTGCAAGTGTTCCCATGTATCTGCTGCCCGTGTCCTTCTATATGGAAGTGGTTGTGGGTTTGGAAGATGCAGCTTGAGGATCTTTGGTGAGGTTCTGCAGTGCACCTTGTAGATCATACACACTGCTGCTACTGAGCATCAGTGGTAGAGTGGATGCTTGTATATGTAGTGTCAATCAAGTGTGCTGCTTTGTCTTGGATGGTGTCAGACTTCTTGAGTGACAGGCTTTGAGGAGTCAGGAGATGAGTTACTTGTTGCAGCATTCTTAGCTACCGACCTCCTCTTGTAGCCAGTGTGTTTATGTGGTGAATCCAGGTGAGTTTCTGGTCAATGATAACCACCAGGAGTTGATAGTACGAGATTCAGTGATGGCAACATCATTGAATGTCCAGGGGAGGTGGTTACAGTGTGTCATTTTGCTGATGGTCATAGCCTAGCATTTGTGTGGCAGAAATGTCACTTGCCACTTGTCAGCCCAAGCTTGAATATTGTTCAGGTCTTGTTGCATTAAACATGGATGGGTTTGGTACCTGAGGGGTCATGAATGGTGCTGAACATTGTGCACTATATTGCATCTTAAACCTATTTGTCTTATTTTTAACCTCATAAATAACATAGTTGTGTCCTACAGGGTTTTGTGAACTAAATTTAACACCAAGCCACTTGAGTAATGCTGGAAATATGATGCAAGATGACCGACCTGAAATTTTAACTCTACTTCCACTGATCCCACCAGACTTGCTGAACATTTCCCGTATCTCCCTTATAGATATTTGAGCAGTTATACTATAGCCTAACCCGGGGCAATATTTCAGGATCATCTTAAAGAAGAAGGATGAGCAAATTTAGGGAAGAAAGTCCAAGGGCTGGCCAGCCAAAAGCATAGCTTACAATGGAACAAAGGAAATCTGGCCTCAAGAAACCAGAATTAACAAAGCGCTGATGTTTCAGAGTATCATACAGCTGGGAGAGATCAGAGAGACGCAAATGGAAGAATTTGAAAACAATAATGTGAATTTTATAATCAATGTTTTGCCAGACTGGCAGGCAAACAGGCATGATGGGTGAATGAGGTGTGAGTTGGGAGATGGACAACATGGGTGGATTATAGAAAGCCAGCCAAGTGAATTATAGCAATGACCACTTTACAGAAGGTTTTAGTTGACTGTGAAATGCTTTGGGGTATTATGAAGTCACAAAGTTGAATATCCTCTCTTCCTCATATTTGACCAAGCCTCGCCCCTTCCTCTCAATGTCAGGACAAGAGAGTGCATCCCAAATAAACTCATCTCTAAGCTGACACTAACATCAATGGACTTACCATTCGGCTTAAAGCAATAAAAAATGCTGGAGCACTGGAATAAAGATGTAAAGTTGTTCCTTGGGACAGTAATCTCCCAGTATTCTGTGTTACGTGAAGCCACTAGCAGTATCTAATGATTATTGGTCAGTGTCAACCAGAAGTAGTTCCTCAGCAAGGTTATTGATCGTGTAACACAGAGGGGCATTGATGGACTCTTCAAAGAGATTTTTAATTCCAGTGTAAAACCAGATCCAAAATTAAATCCACAAATCTATACCAGTATATCAGTATTCATCATTGTGAGAAAATGCAAAGCAGTTATTTTAAGTCGCAGTCTACTGTTCGGGTTCTGAAGGTGGCCATGGTAGTAATGGTACTGAACTAGCAATCTGGACGAAGTGCTTTGGAGACATGGGTTCAAATCCCACCATGGCATTTGTTGGAATTTACATTAAATTAATAGACCTGGTTTATGAGGTTAGCTGACCAATAATCACTTACTCCTGTAAAAATGTGTTCAATTCTTTACTGTCCTGTGGGATGTGGAATAAAACTGCCAGCCTTAAATTTTCTGGCTTCCAAATGTAGAATAATGCAGATGACTATGAAGTACCTTCTGAAATGGTTTAGAGGGGCACACAATTCAAGGGCATTTGGAGATGGGCAACAGCTTGCCATTGATAACAATGGGGTAGCATGGTGACTCAATGGTAAGCATGGCTGCCTCACAGCGCCAGGGACCCGGGTGACTGTCAGCGTGGAGTATGCACGTTCTCCCCATGTCTGTGTGGGTTGCATTTGAGTGCTCTGGTTTCCTCCCACAGTCCAAAGAAGTTAGATGGATTGGCCATGCTAATTTGCCCAAAGGGTTACAGGTGGGAGGGTGGGGTGGGTCTGGATGGGATACTCTTTGGAGGGTTGGTATGGGCTGAATGGCCACATTGTATGGTTACTATGAAAAGGATCAAGCATTTTTTTCCTATGTAATTGTTCTGATGGCTGTATTCTCTCAGTTTGGACATTCCGTTGTGTAATTGTGAGACAATGATAAACACAACCTCATTTTCCATTCAGCAATGGATAATATCTGTAATTCCACAATGAGTGAGAGCTATGTATATTGAAGAAAAGTCAAACTTCCTAAGGAAGCCATATGAGCAGTAGATGTACACTGTGGCCAACATTTATCCAACACCACCTTAAACTTTCATTGAATTTACCTGAAAGATCCTCCCAGTGATTGTCAACTGACTCAATTTAAACATGTTTCAGATGGAGGAACAGGAGACGACAGAATTTAGATTTTAATCTTATTAGTTATCCTTGCGATAGTTGATGTAATTCATCATATTTATGGTTTGTAATCTTAAAGCGTTAACAACATAGATAAGATATTTTGTCCATACCCATCTTATTATTGAACATTCCTTTTATAGTTTAGACACTCTGTTAATCAGGGCATTGGATAAGAGAGATCTATTCCCAGATCTCCATAATGCTGATTTAAATCCAGCTGCTGAATGTTGTGCCAGAGCAATCCTGGGAGAGCCATCTTTGCCTTGGCACTCCTCCATAACATAGAAGATCTAAGAAATTCAGAGCATGGTGTCTGAAGGGATTAACCGGTGTACCAACATTGCTCAAGGCAATGAAATAGCATTCTAACCTTCTGTGAACTGCAGTGAGGAGACAGTGGAGTTAACAAAGCTTTGAGGAGAAAGTGAGGTCTGCAGATGCTGGAGATCAGAGCTGAAAATGTGTTGCTGGAAAAGCGCAGCAGGTCAGGCAGCATCCAGGGAACAGGAGTTAACAAAGCTTCACTGGTGGAAAGAAAGGCAGAGAGGTCAAGAATAATGACAAAGTAGAGACTGAGATTGCAGTTGAACATCATGGTGCAGTTTGTGATGAAGGAGCTTTACTCATGGTGTTAATATCCAAGAACTGATGTGCGTAAAATGAGGTAGATGATGTTCAAATTTGTGCAAGCACTCGCCAACTGTCCTTCAATTTGAGGATGATGTGTACTCAATAATGTGAGTTTCTAGTCGTGAATTTATATGTGTCTGAACAGACTGATTCTCAACCCACAGATCTTTGAGCACTTCGGGCAGGGTGTTCCTGTGGTAATGCATCTAAAGTACAGGATTTATTTCCTTTTATTCCCTCCTCTACAGCTGCTCCATCTCTTCATTAAGACGTTGTGACTCAGAGTATGATGCAGCCAAACGGACAAGTTGTCTTCCACTCTGAATTACTGGTAGCAAGGTACAAGCAGACAGCAGGGCCAATTCTGCTGCCTTTCAGGGAGTGCTGCAGGGAGTCCTCAGACCATTTTCTTTGCCCTCCCTTGGATTGTTGGCCAGTAGAGAGTTGAGAGGACAGAACCTAACAGGGATGACAGTTTTTCAACCATCCAGACACAGCATCCAGTAAATGGAGGTTGATTCTGTAGCAGTCTTGCCCAAAGGATTGTATAAATGGCTTCACAAATAGTCCTCAATAGGTTAAAGAGTAATAAGTCCCCAGGGCTTGATGACATTTACCCTTAAGTGCTGCAAGAGGCTTTGGGAAACGAGAAACAAAAATAATGGGGAGAGATTTTAATTGTCAGCTATCATAAGATTGTTGGTACCTTTAATCACATTAATGACTTTAATGATAGAAAAAGGAGAATGTGTATTTATATACCATCTTTTATAAGTTCAGATTGCATGCCAGTGACAGTACAATCCTCTAATCACTTGGAGCATATCGATTTGACCTTCTTAGATCACAATGCTCACTATTTGGACCTAAGATAAGGTCTGAATAAATCTCACATTGTCACTCTCAATGTCACACTTCATCAATGAATATGGTCATATGCTTTTCATAGTCTATGAAACATGCATAAATATTGTTGACTTCGACATATTTATCAAAGTTGGGGAAAAAATACATTAGAAATAAAACAAAATGAGGATTAGCGTCACAGATTTGTTTGTCTATTTGGGACAAATGTTACCAGAAGATGTCAGATGTGATGCAAAGATCAGAAGAGGAATAGAGGTAGCCAGAAGGAAACTTGTGAAGATGAAGGATGGGTTAGCAACAAGAAATCTCAAGCAAATCTCAACAAAGCCAAAACTCATAAGATGCTGCATTCTATCCACTTCCCTGTCCGACTCAGACACTTGGGCAATAAGTAACGATCTGTGAAGAAAATAGAAGCTGTTGAAATGTGGACACTCAGACATTTGATAAACATTCCATAGACAGACCACGAGACGAGTGAAGAAGTGCTTGAAATTGCAAGAACAAAATAAACTCTCAAAAAAGTGACTCCAGAACAGAAATGTCAATGTTCCGACTGTTTGAGCAGAGCTGAGAAAGCGACAGAGATTTTTCCAAAGGACATCGTGGAGGCAGCAGGAAGGTGGGTGGATGGATGGTGGGGGACGGATCTCGGAGCAGTTCCATAACAGACCTCAGAGTGGGTGCAGACAGTGGATGTGTGAGGATGGTGCAAGACAGACGAGAGTGACATACCCTGAGCAACAGATGCCCTGGCAGGACCAGCGACAGGCAACAACGACAGCACTTTCACAGCCAATGAAGCACTTTGGAAGTGTAGTCACTGTTACAGCATAGGAAACATGGCAAGTAATCTGCATTCAGCTCTGCCCTACAAAGATTGATGAAAATGGATGAGGAAAAGATTTACAAGGATGTTGCCAGGGTTGGAGCCTGAATAGGCTGGGCCTATTTTCCCTGGAGCGTCAGAGGCTATGGGGTGACCTTATAGAGGCTTATAAAAGCATGAGGGGAATGGTTACAGTGAATAGCCAAGGTCTTTTCCCCAGGGTTGGGGAGTTCAAAACTAGAAGGCTTAGGTTTAAGGTGAGAGAGGAATGATTTAAAAGGGACCTAAGAGGCAAACTTTCTGTGCAGAGGGTGGTGCATGTCTGGAATGAGATGCCAGAGGAAGTGGTGGAGACTGGTACAATTACAACATTAAAAAGGCATCAGGATGGGTACATGAGTAGGATGGGTTTGGAGGGATATGCGCCAATTGGTGGAAAATGGCACCAGACCTATTTAGGATATCTGGTCAGTATGGACAAATTGGACCGAAGGGTCTGCTTGATTAGATTAGATTCCCTACAGCATGAAAACAGGCCCTTTGGCCCAATAGCACGGTGGCACAGTGGTTAGCACTGCTGCCTCACAGCGCCAGAGACCCGGGTTCAATTCCCGCCTCAGGCGACTGACTGTGTGGAGTTTGCACGTTCTCCCCGTGTCTGCGTGGGTTTCCTCCGGTTTCCTCCCACAGTCCAAAGATGTGCAGGTTAGGTGAATTGGCCATGCTAAATTGCCCGTAGTGTTAGGTAAGGGGTAAATGTAAGGGTATGGGTGGGTTACGCTTCGGCGGGTCGGTGTGGACTTGTTGGGCCGAAGGGCCTGTTTCCACACTGTAATGTAATCTAAAGTCCACACCGACCCTCTGAAGACACATTCCCCTACATTTAACCCAACACTACAAGCAATTTAGCATGGCCAATTCACCTAACCTGCACGTCTTTGGACTGTGGGAGGAAACCGGAGCATCCGCAGGAAACCCACGCAGACACGGGGAGAATATACAAACTCCACACAGACAGTTCCCAGAGGCGGGAATTGAACCCGGGTCCCTGGTGCTGTGAGGCAGCAGTGTGAACCACTGAGCCACGGTGCCGCCCCAACATCGCTATGGATGGATGTACAGGACAGTGATGAATATGAAAGGGCAACAGTTAGCAAGTATTTTTGCTTTTTTCTTCACAAAGCTCTTTGGGATTGTTTGTAGCCACAAGCTTGCCATTTCATTCTAACTCAGAAACAAAATTGCAATTGTTGTGCTGCCATGATTAAAGAGGTTGAAAATATACAAGCTATAACTATGTAAGATTCTGTAAATCTATTTTTTAGATTAGAATTAGTCTGAACATTGGGGCACAAACAGTCTCACACAGGGCACCTCACACCTTCAATGCATTATCTGGGCTGACATGGCACTAATTGTTAAAGTTCACTTGAGAACGTAACTTTCAAAAAGTTCTGCGATTTACATATGAAAGAGCTGAAACCAACACGGTCATTCTAAAAGATGAGAGACTTAACAAACAATCCAGATCTTTTTCAATAGATAATTTCAGTTACATCACACTGAAAACGTTTGCTATAAATTCTGTGTCTTACAAGCTTATACTCCACAACCACCTGATGAAGGAGCAGCACTTCGAAAGCTAGTGCTTCCAAATAAACCTGTTGTACTATAACCTGGTGTTGTGTGATTTTTAACAGTGGGCAGAGCAGGTCCCATACCAAACTATGTTGCATCCAGATAGAATACTTTCTGAGGTGCATTTATAGATTTGGGTGTTTCTTCCTGTTTGTGAGGCTGTGGAATATACTGTCAGAGTTAGCGAAGCAGATATCGTCAACTGGATTTTCAGGGTTGGGATTCTCTTTGGGATACTGTTGAAATTTGTGGTCCTGGAGGTAGTCCACTTCCAGAACATTGTTGTAATGTCACCTGGTAAGAAGGGTGAGGGTATGGGAAATATGGTTACTGCTAATTAATGGAATTTTGAAAGTTCAATTTGCCAAACTCAAAACAATCCCTTGCGCTTGCTTACACATCTGCCGGGTTCACTTCAGGGCCCTCGCAATCTTTCTCCACATTTATCTATGACTGAACTCTCCTGGATCTTCTTGGGTCATTTTCAGGATTGCACCATTACCTCAACTGCATTGTTCCCTTGTCGTGTCCACCACTGGTTTTATATTTCGTACTTCAGATCGACACAGAGATGACAATAGTGTACAACAGGCTTTGTTCACATTGCTTCCAAATGTCTCCCCTCTGCTTCAGCTCTGGTTTCTAGCTCTTTCCACAGCTTTGTTTTCTTTTCTCTGAGTCCACACCTCGGCTTAACCAATCAAGCATGATGAACATCATGAAAAGACTCACATGACCAGATACAGGACCATTGAACAATCCAGGAGAAAGTGAGGACTGCAGATGCTGGAGATCAGAGCTGAAGAATGTGTTGCTGGAAAAGCGCAGCAGATCAGGCAGCATCCAAGGAGCAGGAGAATCGACGTTTCGGGCATAAGCCCTTCTTAGGAATGAGGAAGGTGTGCCAAGCAGGCTAAGATAAAAGGTAGGGAAGAGGGGCTTGGGGGAGGGGCATTGGGAATGAGATAGGTGGAAGGAGGTTAAGGTGAGGGTGATAGGCCGGAGAGGGGGTGGGG
>NC_057732.1:6335951-6341167 GCF_004010195.1 Chiloscyllium plagiosum
CACTCCGGCCTATCACCCTCACCTTGACCTCCTTCCACCTATCGCATTTCCAACGCCCCTGCCCCAAGTCCCTCCTTCCTACCTTTTATCTTAGCCTGCTTGGCACACTTTCCTCATTCCTGAAGAAGGGCTTATGCCCGAAACGTCGATTCTCCTGCTCCTTGGATGCTGCCTGACCTGCTGCGCTTTTCCAGCAACACATTTTTCAGCATTGAACAATCCAAACAACATCGATGGCTGTCTGTGGAGTTGACAGTTCTCTCCAGCAAGGCTGCATCTACCTTCACTATATTCACTGTTACTTTTTGATGCTGGCACTGGGCAGGTATCATCAGCTTTCTGAAGAGACTTAGCACCACCAATTGGATGCTGACCTCTCCCTCTGGCCAATCAGGCCATTTACTTCAGAGCACAACAACAATAGAGGGCTCTTGTGGTGCAATGGTAATGTCCCAACCTTTGAACTAAAAGAAACAGGTGCAAGTCGTATCTGCTCCCAAAGTGCACGATAGCATCTATGAGCAGGTTGATTAGGAAAGTGCCTAGAACTCGATAAACCGAGAGTGACTCAGTGTTGGGATTCAGATTCTGGGTCCCTTTTTGGAAATTCAAACCCACGTCAGCATTGAAGGATGGATGAGAGAGATAACAGAAGGAAAAGGGGCCCAAATGAACAGAGCAAGAACACAACATAGGCCTAATGCTTGGTTGGAGGGTGAATGCCAAAATAGATTTGTTAGAATTAACAATCTACATTTCATTTTGCCATCTGTATGTGATTTCTTACAAATCAATCCTAAATGAATCATTAGAGATTGAGCTCATGATTCTGAGATAACGTTGTCTGCTGTGGTTGGGTTTCACTGGAAATCTGGAATTGGACATGACATTGGCTAAAAGGTAAAGACAATTTAAGAGATCAATGTCAGGGTAGGGTTGCTGAGTGGAGAGCCCTAGGGATTAATGTTGGAATCATTCCTGTTTCTTTTTTACATTCATAATTTAGATTGAGAGGGCCAATGCAAATTGTTTAAGTTTGCAGCAAGGAAAGATGTTGGGAATGGGAGAAAGCCATTAGTAAATCCAGCTCAACACCATCCACCCTCTTCAGCGCCACATCCGCAACATTTGTACCACACAAGTGCCAAGCAATCATTGTCGACAAGGAGAGAGAGAAACTCTAATTTTTCTCCCCATTGGCATTCAATTGTTTCCCCATTACTGTACAATTACTGTGGCAGCAAGAGCAAATCAGAGGCTTTCAAATTCCGTTCGGAGTAACTCAGCTCCTTTCTCTGCAAAACTGGTCCATTTACTGCAAGGCACAAGTCAGGACCGTGACTAAAAATCTTTCACTTACCTGGATGAGTACAACATTAAAGAAACTCAACTCAAGCCAGGACAAAGCAACGTACAAGTAATTCTTCCATAACGTGATGGTTATGTTCTTGTGCAACTTTGCATTATAGAAAACTTGTGCTTTAGACACAACACTTAAAGTCTTGGCAATATAATCGCGTTACAACCAACAAATATTTTAAAAGTTTGTGCTGTAGAAACAGCGTTCCCAATTCGTCAATTGCGTTACAGCAAATTTGTGTAACCAAAACTTGCATTACAGCAGAACAACCTGTATTTAATTAACCAGACCATCTACTACCTCATGCACACCACATCTTTGGTACATGCCATTTCAAATGTGATAAATTCTGAACTTGCCCACTTTGACAGGAGGATAAGAAAAGCAAACTAGTGTACTACTTGAAAAGAGATTGTGAAACTCTGAAGTACAGAGGGATCTGGATGTCCTTGTACATAAATCACATCACAGGAGAATGCAGGTACAGCAAGTGAAGGCAAGTGGATTATTGTTGTTCATTGCAAGGTAAATGAAGTATAAATGTTGGGATGTTTTGTGACAGTTGTACAATACAATGGTGAGACCATGTTTGGAATACTGGTCTTTTTTTTAAGAAAGGATGTAATTCTATTCAAAACAGTTCAGAGAATGTTCACTCAGCTGATTCCTTACATGGTTTTGTCTTGAGGAAAGGTGTGTGTCTTAGCTTGGGTGACTGAGAGCTGATCTTTTGGAAGCATATAAGATTCTGATGGGATTTGACAGGGTGGATGCTGAAAGGATAGTTCCACTTGTGGGAGAGATTAGAACTAGAGGGACAAAATTTCAAAATAAGCTGTCTCCCAAATAAGATAGAGATAAGGAGAATTTTTTCTCTCTCTCAGAATTTTATGAGTCTGTTGAGAATTCTCTAGAAAGCAGCAAAAGGCAAGTTCACAGAATATAATTAAAGTGGAGGAGGATGGATTGTCCACTCCCAAGGGTGTGGTAGGGTATCAGGAGGAGGAAAGAATGAAGTTGAGGCCATAATCAGCTCTGCCCAGATCTGCTCCGAATTGGAACATTTACATATATACGTTCAAATGAGATTATTGGTGAGTTTATTTACACACAGCAAGATCCCATAACCAGCAATGTGTTAATAATGAAATAATCCAAGGGTTTTGTTTATGATTTTAGTTGAGGAGTGAGTATTGACCAGGACATAAAAGTTTAACGCTATGAAATATCTGACATTAACCTGGGAGAACAGATAGGGCCTCAGTTTAATGCCTCATCTGAAAGGCACCATCTCCAGAAATAGCACCCTCATACAGCACCACACTGGGGGATCAGCCTTGGGTCTGCTGTGAGACTTGAACCTACAACCTACAACTTAGAGGTGAGAATGCTACGAACAGACCACATGATATTTCACACACACACTTAAGGGTTGGCTAGAGATGTATAGCTCCTGGAATCGTTTAAGAAATCATGGGTGACTTAATGAGAAGACTGGGCTTCTGGGACAGTGAATTGAATTGAGAGGATTGGGGAGATCATAGAATCCCTACAGTGTGGAGGCAGGCCATTTGGCCCATCAAGTCCACATCTACCCTCTGAAGAGCATCCCACCCATACTCACCCTCCTACCCTATCCCTGCAATGCTGCACCTCCCATGGCTAGTCCACCGAGCCTGCACACCACTGGACACTACGGGAAACTTAGCATGGCCAGTCCACCTAACCTGCACATCTTTGGACTCTGGGAGGAAACTGGACCACCCAGATGAAACTCACGTGGACACAGGGAGAAAATGCAAACTACATACAGACAGTCATCCTGGTGCTGTGAGACAGCAGTCGTCCCTGGTGCTGTGACACTGAGCAACTGTGCCACCCTTACTGGATATTAGGAGTGAGTCGTGAGGTATGGCTTGATGTTGGGGGGAAGGGGATGAGGTGGTGATGAATGACCTTCCTGATCCAGATCTCATCCTTGAACAAAGAAGCAATTCAATTGGGATTGACTAGAGGCAGCGGTGACCATCTCAAGCTGATTGTCTGCTCCATTCGCAGCTTGGAAAAGAGCAATCCACATTTGATCAACTCCCTCAGCAAGTACTGAACGACAAATACCAAATAATAATTTAGTGCCCACAGGTTCCTGGGTGGAGGTGCATTTTGATACATTTCTTTCATTCTGGTTCCTGGGGTTCAAATCTATTCCAGGCAGACACAATGACAATCCATTTTGTATAAATGAAATGGTATGAAATGATGACTCTCCTCATACTATTACACCACTCATCCAAACTAAATTGGCTCACAAGTGAGCTCATTAAAATGTTATTTTTATGAGAAATCAAAATATCTCAATGATCCATTGGGGATCTGAGATTGTGGATTAGTGATAGTGATCTGGATGTAGTGGAAAACTGACAGAAAGTATATTCTCTGGGTTATACACATAGCTGTACACCTCTGAGGATCTTTTCCATTTTTCAACCCTTTAGTGGTTCAAGGAGAAAGTTCATGTTGTCAGGGGAAAGTAGGGATGGTCAATAAATGTGCCCTTATTTCACTCAGTCTTGAGCCCTTTGCAATAGAAGAATGTCAAACTGAAATTAATTCTCTAAATTAATTGTGGTCCAAAGGTTATGAGTGGAGTCGTAGAGTTTTACAGAAACAAGTCCTTCGGTCCAACTTGTCCATGCTGACCAGACATCCCAATCTGACCTGGTGCCATTTGCCAGTATTTGGCCCATATCCCTCTAAACCCTTCCTATTCATATACCCATCCAGATGCCTTTTAAATGCTGTAATTGTACCAGCCTTCACTACTTCCTCTGGCAGCTCATTCCACACGCGCAGCACCCTCTGCATGTAAAGGTTACACCTCATGTCCTTTTCAAATCTTTCCCCTCTCACCTCAAACCTATGCCCTCTAGTTTTTGACTCTCCCACCTGAAGAAAAAGACTTTGGCTATTCACCCTATCCATGCCCCTCATAATCTTATAAACTTCTATAAGGTCACTCCTCAGCCTCCGAAATTCCAGGGATAAAAGCCCCCATCTATTAAGCCAAGTCAGCAGTAATATCATTGTCAGTTATGTTGCAGGGGAAGGTGTCCTAATAGTTATGACATTGGGCTAGCAAACTACATGACAGGTAGTATTCAAGATATAATAATATCCAGGCGATCATAGTATCATTAATGCATGTTACATAAGGTGAATATAGTTAATTGGAAGAGGAGCAAATGTCATTGGAGTGAAAATAAATCTGGTCCAGGTAAATTGACATCAAAATTTGGCAAATGAAAGTGTAACAACAATTAATTTTTAGAGATAGGACAGTATAAGTCACCATCAATTCCCACAGTTGGAAGGTGGGACAGAGATCTCAGGATAATAAGAGAGATAGTGAATAAGATACCGCAGAGGAAAGTTGTGTATGAAAGATGTTGGGTTGATGAGGTTCTGCTGCAGTGCTGGTGAGGTCACAACTGGAGTGCTGTGTATAGTTTTGGTCTCCTTGCTTGAGAAAGGATGTACTGGCACTAGAAATGGGTGCACAGGAGGTTCACAAGGTTGATTCTGGAGTTGAGAGGGTTGGCTTATGAGGAGAGATTGAGGAGAAAGTGAGGTCTGCAGATGCTGGAGATCAGAGCTGAAAATGTGTTGCTGGAACAGCGCAGCAGGTCAGGCAGCATCCAGGGAACAGGAGAATCGACGTTTTGGGCATAAGCCCTTCTTCAGGAATGAGGAAAGTGTAAGGAAAGGCTGGTAGCTATAGGGAATGCTGGATGACTAGAGAAATTGAGGTTTTGGTTAAGAAAAAGAAGGAAGCGTATGTCAGGTATAGACAGGAGAG
>NC_057732.1:6342243-6366420 GCF_004010195.1 Chiloscyllium plagiosum
AGGATTGGAAAGAGAAGTTGTTCAGGGTGAGGACCAGTTCAGTCAGTCGAAGGAGGGTGTCAGTGGAAGGGTACTGGTTGGTACGGCGGGAAAGGAAGAAGCGGAGGGCTTTGAGTCCTTCGTGATGGGGGATGGAGGTGTACAGGGACTGAATGTCCATGGTGAAGATAAGGCGTTGGGGACCAGGGAAGCGAAAATCATGGAGGAGGTGGAGGGCATGGGTGGTGTCCCCAATGTAGTTGGAGGAGAGATTGAGTAGACTGAACCAAACTCATTGGAATTTAGAAAAATGAGGAGGATCTTATAGAATCATATAAAATTATGAAGGGAATAGATAAGATAGAAGCAGAGAGATCTTTTTCACTGGCGGGTAAAACTAGAACTAGTGGGCACAGCCTCAAAGTAAGGGGGATCAGATTTAGCACTGATTTGAAGACCTTCTTCACCGAGAGGGTTATGAATCTGTGGAACTCCTTGCCCAGTGAAGCAATTGAGGCATCCTCATTGAACGTTTTTAAGGCAAAGATAGATTTTTGAACAGCAAAGAAATGAAGGATTACAGTGAGCATGTAGGTAAGTGGAGCTGGGTCCATGTAAAGGTCAGCCATGATCTTATTGAATGATGGAATGGGCTTGATGGGCCGGACGGGCGTACTCCTGCTCCTCATGCTTATGTTCTTATAACACAGTGAGAACCAGGCTGAACATACAAAGTTCAGAGGGTGAATACAAAGTGAAAAAGGGATGAAGGGAGGTAAAGGGAAACTATGAAGACAGACTAGCAACTAACATAAATCCAGAAGTCTTCTATAGGCTTAGAAATAAGAAAACGGAAGTAAGAAATGGAATGAAGCTGATTAGGGACCAAAAAAGAAGATCTACATCTGGAGACAAAGAGCATGAATAAAATACTAAATTAGTTCTTCACATGTGCTTTTACCAAGGAAGAAGATTTTACTAAATTCAAAGTGAAAGAGGAGGTAGCTCATGCCCAGGATTATCAAAGGATTATGAAAAAGAATGTATTAGAGAGCTGGTTGTATTTAATGTTGATAAGGTAGCAAAATCAAATGGGATGTACCAGAATTTACTGAGGGAATTAAAGATGGCACTTTCCCTAAGGGTTACTGCTGAAGTACCACTATGAAGACTGGATCTGAGCTTACTGCAGCAATTTGTTCACCAGCGTCTTCAGCCTGAGTTCTACATTCTCATCAGCACTAACTGCCACCTCCCAGACAGAAGCCCCTTTCCTCCTCTTCGGAATTCAATCTTACCATCTTCACAGCGCCAGAGACCCGGGTTCAATTCCCGCCTCAGGCGACTGACTGTGTGGAGTTTGCACATTCTCCCCGTGTCTGCGTGGGTTTCCTCTGGGTACTCCAGTTTCCTCCCACAGTCCAAAGATGTGCAGGTCAGGTGGATTGACCATGCTAAATTGTCCATAATGTTAGGGGCAGGGATAAATGTAGGGGAATGGGTCTGCGTGGGTTGCGCTTCGGCGGGTCAGTGGGGACTTGTTGGCCGAAGGGCCTGTTTCCACACGGTAAGTAATCTAAATCTTACCAGGATCTGGATGATGTGATTCCCTGCTTGATAAACAATGAGGCTCCTCCATTCTATCTTGAAATTCCCAGACCTCACTGCTTCTGTAGGCAGTTCCTCATTATCCTGCCCCTGGTTGATCAGAAGGAAAAATCCAGGAGGATAATACAATCAAATAACTTCACCAATCCTGGGATACAGAAACTAGATTCTCCACTTTGTGAGTATTCATAAAACCTCTGCTGTCGCTGCAAGAGGCTACTGCTGTTCTCAAACCCCTTATCAGTACCTCAAAGATCCACCCTTGACTTCTTTCAGCTATCTGTACCACTTCCCAGTATTTTCCAGTGGGTTTCCCACCACACACATTGCCTTCCCATTTGTGTTGAGGTTTCTGAACACCGTGAATAGTTGTGCATCTGCAATCCATCTTCAATAACTGGATCATCAGCAGTTTCTGGTCTTCCTCCAAATCTATCCAGTTTCCGACCCATCATCAAGTAGTATATCCAACCAGGAGTACTACTTCCTACCTCCATAGCCTGAGGGGGATTTCATATTGGGAGACATTGCCCAGGTTTGGTCAACTAGTAAAGATTCCTTATGGCAGGATCCCACCCCATCACTGGGAGCAAGTCCAGGATTACTGAAGAAGATTTTGGAGTGAGCTGTTATCTGAGAGTAATCAAATCCATCCAACTCCCTATGATCCTTGTGCATAAGAAAGATGGAAGACCGAGGATCTGTGTTGATTACTGGGCTCAGATACACGGGAATATCACCACCTGCAAAATCCCCTCCAAGCCACTCACTGTCCTGATTTGTTAATATATCACCATTCCTTCACTATTGCTGGGTAAAAGTCTTGGAATTCCCTTCCTAAGGGCATTGTGGGTCAGCCAATAGCACATTGATTACAGCAGTTCAAGAAGGCAGCTTACCATCACCTTCTCAAGGGCAACTAGAGATGGGCAATAAACGTTGTCCCCAGCAATGACAATCCTGCTCCTCGGATGCTGCCTGACCTGCTGTGCTTTTCCAGCACCACTCTGATCTTAAACCCATGTCCTATATGTACATTTTGTTTTAAAACTGCATGGAGCACCCCAGGAAGTTGGGCCTCAACCTGTGAAGACTCCTTTCACATCCTCAAGTTGTCCCCAGCAATGACAATCCTGCTCCTCGGATGCTGCCTGACCTGCTGTGCTTTTCCAGCACCACTCTGATCTAAACCCATGTCCTATATGTACATTTTGTTTTAAAACTGCATGGAGCACCCCAGGAAGTTGGGCCTCAACCTGTGAAGACTCCTTTCACATCCTCAAGTAAAAGCTTACCTCATTATTGTCCTCAGCTACCTAGAATTCCACCTTCCTTTCACACTGGAAACTGTCACTGGGCTCTTTGGCCTGGGAGTGATGCTGGTACGGGTTCATGGGCAGGAAACAATGGATATAACTTATGCCAGTTAGAGTCTCAAGCTGAATGAGAGGAATATGGAGAATTAATCTCAAATTAAATCCAAATTGCTCGTGTTGAAGTGTGCCATTTTCTAGCAGTTTAGGGGCATTCTGATCTGCTGTTCGCCAACAACAACTCACTCAACTGCTTTCAAATGTCTGCCAAGATGGGAGCATCCAAAACTCAAAGGGCACTGAATTTGTGCAGTGACTATTCAGGCCTGCTACAAGATAAAAGAATGCTGGTGCTGATACCTCTGATCAAACTATCCGAGGGAACATAGCCCTGCCCAGCTGGAGGGAGTAATGGCTGATAAGACCAAAAGACATACGAGCAGAAATTAGGCCATTCAGCCCATCGAGTCTGCGCCGCCAGCCAATCAATTTTTCAACCTCATTTTCCCGCTTTCTCCCCATAATCTTTGATCCCTGTGACAATCAAGAACTTACCTATCTCTGTTTTAAACATACTCAATGACCTGGCCTCCACAGCCTTCTGTGGCAATGAATTCCACAGATTCACCACTCTCTGGTTAAAGACGTTTCTCCTCATCTCCATTCTAAAGGGTCTTCCCTTTACTCTAAAGCTGTGCCCTTGGGTCCTCTTCTCTCCTACCAATGGAAACATCTTCCCAATGTCCACTCTGTCCAGACGATTCAGTATTCTATAAGTTTCAATCAGATCCTCCCTCATCCTTCTAAACCCCATTGAGTGTAGGAGGATGTCCCGCCCTGCCCATTCCTTCAATCGAAGGAAACATTCCTACCTCATTCTCCACGACATTCAGAATAAGATTCAGCAGAGTCGCACCATTGAAAATGGGTAAGATCCAAGCCAAGTCCAGACAGATAGAGTTACGTACAGCTTAACACGTACCGTCTCAAAGGATAGCTTCAACCGATTGACATGGGTAACTGCAGCATTACGGTAAGACCCAACATCCACTGCTCCAGCTGAAGAGGGAATCCAAACTGTTATGGAAACTGATGGGGAGCTGGAAGAGGATCAGGGAGGAGGTTGGAGTCTCCTATTGGCCATTTCGTGACAAGGAGAGGCAGGTGAAGCAACTCATCCTTCCCAACAGCCTCAAGCACCAATTATTGGCAGCAGTTCAGTATCTGTCCTGACCAGGGAGCAGTGTCACTAACCCCAGGTTAGCAGCTGATATTCATGGGAGCCATGATGTGAAGGTGCTGATGTTGGACTGGAGTGATCAAAGTCAGAAGTCACACGACACCAGGTTATAGTCCAATAGGTTTATTTGAAATTACAAGCATTCAGAGCACTGCTCCTTCATCAGCACTCAGAAAGCTTGTGATTTCAAATAAATCTGTTGGACTATAATGTGGTGTCATGTGACTTCTGATATTGATGTATAATTTCTAATTTTTTTTTAGTTCATTCATGGGATGAGGGTATCACTAGTTAGACCAGCATTCAATGGCCAGAAGACAGTTACAAGTCAACCACTTTGTTGAAGTTCTGGAGTCACATGTAGACCAGAACAGGTAAAGATAGCAGTTTCCTTCCCTAAAGGACAATAGTGAACCAGATGGGATTTTCATGACAACTGTTTCATGGTCATCATTAGACTCTTAATTCCAGATTTTTATTGGATTCAAATGCCACCATCTGCCATGGTAGATTTTGAACCTGGGTCCTTAGATTAACAGTCCAGTGATAATACTACTGGGCCATCATCTCCCCTTAAATGTAAACGTGGCGAGAGTGAATGTGAAGCACAGAAATTGTTCTAAAATGTATGAAAGACATGAGGCAAAGGTGAATGTTCATGTATTATGGTGCATTACAGATTCCTACAGAATGCTCTCAATTGGTTACCCCAACTGTTGGGAGAAATCTGCTTGGATCCTGCGTTTGTGCTGCTTTCCAACTGCTGTGAAGCTTTATTTCCCACTCTGTCTCTTCTATGGGGCAGACCCAGTCCTTCCTGTAGATCATCTCGTCGGGCTCCTTACTCTTTCCGTTGACGACTGCCAGGTCAGTGAGTGGAGAGCCGAGCATGATCCAAGGCTAAGCCAGGCTTTCAAGATGGCTTCCAACAGACTGCAAGAGCAACACTGAGACGGAAAACATTGACCAATCTTGAGACTGGCAGGATTGAGCCTTCCAATTAGTTTCAAGAACAATCCTCCAAAATCAGAAATGCCAGTTGTGGGAGTAAGATTCAGGATGTGTGGGACCCTGAACCCCACAGAGTGGGCAAGCAGCTCAACACAGGAGGCCACACCCATGTTGTTGAACCAACAGCCAGGCACAGGGGGGAGTGGGCCGTGTCAGAAAATAGTTCTCTGAGGGAGGGGAGCTCCTTGAGACCTGGAGTCTGCTAGATGATATGGAGACAGCGGCTCTCTCTGCTGTGCCATTTATCCTGAAGTGTCAGTTTGTGATCGCTCAAGTGAAGTGAAGTTGGATTGAGATGTGGAGTCCAGGAATGATCTGTGCGATGTGATTCCTGGGGCTTCATCCTAATACCGCCGCTTTAAAACAGCACAGAGCGGACCTACCAGGAGGGAGAAACCAAAGCAACAAGTACTGCTGGTCAAATGATTCTCAGAGTCAACGTGGGTAATCCACGACAGAGCCCGGATCCCTCGAAAAGTTGTGGTTTAGATTAGAGGCTGAGATGGTCTTCTTGAGCAAATTCAGGATATCACCCCAACCCTTACCATTAGTCTGTCTCAGTGATGCAAGGGAATACTTTATTAAAGTGTACCTGGGTATTCTGGCCATCAAGGTACAGTCAAACCTATTGATCACACAACTGCTTCACTCACGGTCACTGTGTGCCATCTGTCGTTGCTGGGATGGCAGGTTTATGCAGGGATGAGTGTAATGAGACGTCCAGCAGTAAGTGGCATTAGTGATGGAGGGCACTGAACAAGTGAACTGTACAGATCACCAGGACCTCCACCAGTAGGTAGCAATTTTGAGGAGGGTCAGCTGGAGCGGTCAAATAGACTGTCACGAGAAAATAGGTTGTCTTTGTTGCAAATGTGGCTGATAAGAAGGGGGAACAGAGGCATAAAGAAATCCTTAGCCCACTGGCTTTGTTCAAGTGTATACAGGAAAGAGTTCCATTTTTATCACTAATTTCCCTTCCTGTTTTTAATCACCTGAAGCCAGTGGATTAAAGAATCCCTGCTCCATGATCTTTAGGTCTTCTGTGAGTTCAAATCTCATGGTACACTCTCCCTAGCAACAGTCTGAGACCAAACCCAGACTTTGGAACTTTAGTATCCTATTTGACACTGAGATGACCTCCATTGTTACGTAGAAACATCGGAAATAAGTGCAGCACGAAATCATACACTTGCTCCACCACTCAACAAGATCATGACTGATCTGCTCCCTGAACTTGGCAATTTCAATGTGGTCCAGGGAGTCCTGCCTCTTTCTAACCTCTGAAACCAAGAGGTTATCCAAACGTTCAAAACTCTACATCTCCTAGTCTAATTTGCACTGACTCCTGTTCATCCATCATTCCCAACTTACCAACATTGGCCTTCAAGTAAGCATATCCTCATTCTAAATTTCCCTTACTGTTGCCGTCAATATACACATCCCCGGCCTTGTCTGGCCTATGCTGAAGTGGGCTTTGGTTGGATTTGGCTGTTGGCAAACAAAGTGTTAACACTTTCATTAAAACAGGATAAAGGGATTTGTTACGTGGATGTTATGTTTGCATGGTACACTGCCAAGAGTAACTACCACATACCTTTCTATTGGAACAATATAATAAAGCAATGGCCACTGAGATTGTACATTAATAAAACACGTTACTAAACACAAATCTCAGTGATCATTCTGTGGGTGTTTGCTCTGTTACTGTGGGTGACAATCTCATTCTTAATGGTAATTGTCACCCACCTGATGTTAAATACAACTCTAATTAAATGTTGCCCATTGAGTAAACCACCAATTAGATCAAATTATTAGCAGGCAGTTCTCAAGGCACTTTAACATTATCAGAACACAGTCAATGGGAGACACACAAGGCTCTCTTTGTGGGCTGCATTCCATACGATAAATGCCACCATTCCTGGGCAATAGATGGCATCATTTACCCAGAGAAATTTGGCTCTACAGACAAGTTGTTAAATTGAGGAGGCTTTTACAAATGGTAAGAGTCAGTTATCTCACTTGGTTAGCGTTCGGTTCCTAATCTGGCCAAGGTAGATCAAGAGTAGTCTCCTCAACCTTAGCCTGAGAGTGGAAAGTGATGACAAACCACCCAGTGATAAAAACTGCCCTGAAAACAGCATCAGCGGGTAATGGGCCAAGGATCTGCTTTTAGCAGAACTCCGAATGAAGTGACCACAGGGATTGGGCTAGTTTGAACCAATGGGAGGAGCTGACTTTTAATGAGGAAGCAGATGTGCCAGAAATTTTGCCTCATTGTCTGCTCCAGTTCCGTTGTATCCAAACTTTCTTCCTAGTCGCTCATTCAGATTTAGCTAGAAGTCATGGTTAACCTGGAACTGAGATTCAAAAGCCAGCAATTATTCCAAAGACCACTCATTTGTATCTCCATATTATTGCCTGCCACTGAGCCTTTATCCATGTCCTTGCTGAATCTAAATGTCAGCCCTTGCTCCGTGAGTACAAAGCTGAGGGTTCAACTCCCATGTCAGCTGTAAAATTCAAGGTTGACTCTCCAATGCAATACTGTCAGAGATGTTGTCTTTTACACTGAAGAGTCATTAAAGCCTCTTGAATGGACAGAAACAATCCAATGCCACTGTTTTGAAGCACAGCAGGACATTCCTCCTCAGCATCCTGGGCAAAACCATCCCTCCATTAATATCATGAAAAACAGAGAACCCGGTCATGATCACATTGTTATAGAATAGAATCCCAACAGTGCAGAAGCAGGCTATTCGGCCCATACTGACCCTCTAAAGAGCAGCCCACCTAGACCCAACTCCTGCATTTCCAATGACTAATCCACCAAGCTTGCACATTCCTGGACACAATGGGCAAATTAACATGGCCAACCCACCTAACCCGTACATCTTTGAACTGTGGGATGAAACCGGAGCAAACACACACAGGCACAGGGAGAATGTGCAAGCTCCACAAAGACAGTCATGCAAAGCTAGAATCGAACCAGAGTACCTGGTGCTGTGAGGCAGCAGTGCTAACCACTGAGCCACCCCGTGTGCACAACGTGGCTGTTCACGTTACTGCAATGGCTGTATTTCAAATGTACTTTCGCTGGAAAATGCTTTTGGACATCCTTTAGTGCAAGTTTTCCTTGATGGAATGGATTTTCTCCAAAGTTCTCCTTCCAAATTTCCAATAACTTCAACCTCTGCAAAATGCCAACATCGATTTCACCTTCCACACTATATTGTGAATATTATCCCTGGCCTTGACCTTCTTCATTAACTACCATTTCACCAACAAAGCTACAAGTCCTCATCTACAATGGCCTCCATTGCCTTACTGCCCTAACTACTACAATCTCTTCCCCCTTAAATCTCCTCAGACTTTCTTTAGTCATTTACCTCTGGTCTTTTGTGCATCACTCTTTATTTTTGTTAAAATATTGATTGGAGGCTTTCATCATCTCAATTTTCCCTCAACTGTTGCATCTCTCTCCTTCTATACCAAACCTGCTTGGAAATCTAACTTTCTGTTGATGACATTCCTAATGGTTGTCCTTCATGGACCAGCCTTCATCAGCTTGCATATTAGTAGAGTTTTGAGGGTTTTTTTATTAAATGAGTGACAGAAATTTAGATTCTTGTTCTAAAATGGAAGCATCCTCAATTGAGGTTTACCTTCCCACACAGAAGCAAAACCACTGGGCATATTAAAAACACTTTGAATTGACAGACCCAATGCTTCCTTTACATTTTCAGAATCTTGACATACTTACTTTTGAGAACAGGATTTTATTATTTAATGGGATTGTAAAAAATGAGGATCAAAGATTTACAATTGGTTGTCTCATTTTATTGGCATTGAGAAACAACAGATTATCAGACCATATCTGGGAACAAAACTCAGAACAAAGCGTAATCCAGTCCTAAATCTGGAAGGGCTTTGGCATTTAACTTTCCTTTAAACATCTCTTGCTGTGTAGAAAGTCACAGTCAGTCCAGTTACAGATATTTAAAATCAACTTGTTCGCTTGCCCCGCAACTGGAGTTCAGTAGCTGTAGTGAATATTGTCTATAGGATACACTGCTGACATTCATCAAAGATCCTTAGACAACATCTCCTAAACCCACAACTATAAAGAAGAACAAGGGCAGTAGTTACATTGAAACTCCACCCCCTGCAAATTCCCCTTCGAGTCACTCGCCATCCTGATTTGGAAATATAGAGCCACTTTTCAGCGTAGCTGGGTCAAACCCCTAAAATTTCGGTCCTGATGGCATTGTGGGTCTAAAAGCAGCACATGGACTGCAGCAGTTCAAGAAGGCAGCTCATCATCACCTTTTCAAGGGCATCTGGGGACGGGTAATAAATACTAACCCAGCCTGCAACGCCCACATGCCACAAGTGTTTAAAAAGTGCATCAGTACACACCTCTACAGCAGCTGAGACTTGAACAAAGGCCTCCTGGCTCACAGGCAGGGACATAACAACTATTCCAAATGAACCCCTAATCAGTCTACGTATGTAGTTATGTCTCCATGAATCATTTGCTGATCAGAGTAACCAGAGATGGTGGCATGTTACAGGTTACTCAAGTAATCTGATTTGTTGTGGCTACATATACTTTTCCAAGCATGTTGTAATCTAGAGTCAGAGAGTCATAGAGCATGGAAACTGACTGTTCAGTCCAACCAGTCCATGCCAAACTAGACTAGTCCCACTTGTCTGCGCTTGGGCCATGTCCCTCCAAACATTTCTTAATCATGAACTTATCCAAATGTCTTTTAAACATTGTAACTGTACCCGCATCCATCACTTCCTCAGGAAGTTCATTCCACACACAAACCACTCTCTGTGTAAAAGAATTCTCCCTTATGTCTTTTTCAATTCTTTCTCCTCTCGCCTTAAAAATATGCCCCATAGTCTTGAACTCTGTCACCCTAGGAAAAGACACATGTCACTAATTGCTTCATTATTTTACAAACCTCTATAAGGTCGCTCCTCAACCTCCTATGCTCGAGTGAAAAACTTCCCAGCCTATCCAGCATCTCCTTATAAGTCAAACCTCCATTTCCAGCAACATCATGGTAAGTCTCTTCTGTACCCATTCCAGCTTAATAATATCCTTCCCATAACAGGGAGACCAGAACTGGACACAATAGTCCAGAGCAGGCCTCAATAACATCCAGCATAACCTCAACGTAATGTCCCAACTCCGATACTAAAAAGTCTGAGCAATAGAGGCAAGCTTGCTAAACATGTTCTAACCCTGTAGAGCTTCAGGTAGTTATGGTAGAGGCTGTAACTATTCTTCCTTCAGATGGCTGACCAGGTATTTCTCTTGTTGCTCCTGCCTGTCATTGTTGTGTATTGGAAGGACTTGTAGATAGCCAACGTCCTTGGTCAAGTTATGATCGCTGTGGTGCTGGAAAAACACAGCAGGCCAGGCAGTATCCTCGGAGCTGCCTGGCCTGCTGTGTTTTTCCAGCACCACATTTTTCAACTCTGGTCTCCAGCAACTGCAGTCCTCACTTTCTCCAAGTTATGATCGCACCTTACCATTTCATTGTTGGGTGGGTTTTGAAGTTTGAGCTTCTGATGCAGAGGCATCCACTGCAATTCAAGATTTGGAGATGCCGGTGTTGGACTGGGGTGTACAAAGTTAAAAATCACACAACACCAGGTTATAGTCCAACAGGTTTAATTGGAAACACACTAGCTTTCGGAGCGACGCTCCTTCATTAGGTGATCCTTCATCACAATCACCTGATGAAAGAGCGTCGCTCCGAAAGCTAGTGTGCTTCCAATTAAACCTGTTGGACTATAACCTGGTGTTGTGTGATTTTTAACTGTAATTCAAGACCTTCATGTACTTGTATATTGACTTTGTGTTTCTCTTTCACTTATCACTGTTCGGGAAAGAAGGCACCATGAAGTTCCTCAAAATGCATAAATTTCTTCAAGAATATTGCAACACTTGTCGGAATTTGTTTTATCGATTTACTGTTTTGCCTTTTATGTAATCACAGCAGTTCCTACATTTTGTGTTCCACAACTGATTTTTCTTAATCATCTAGCCTTGCAGACAGGGCACAACTCAGTCACAAATGGAAAAAAACTGCATTTGCTAGAGATCTGAAATAAAAACGGAAGATACTCAATTGATAGCCAATACCTGTGAAGAGTTAACTTCTGAATTTAATAGTGTTACACTGCATTGGGAAAAAGATGCAACAGATTTTAACCAAGTAGAGAGGCTTTGGGGATGGGGGTGAAGAATTTAAGGAAAAGCCTGAGTTAGGAAGGCAGTGGAGATTAATAAATTATATTATCATGGTGCAAGTAGGAAGGACAATAGTGGCTTAAATGGCAATCACAAAACTATTACCAACACCCACTGTCCAGAAAAATGGAAGCAGTGGTTTGAAAGATTATACTTGAAGAACGAGGTGATGTTCCTTAAGCTGACACTGACTTTCATTTGGGCAGTGCTGCAGGCTTAGAACTAAGAGGTTGGAGAGGGATTGGAAAAGTGGCTAGAAGCACAGAAGTACAATTCCACAAAGCAGTTATCCAACCTGCATTTGATCTCCTCCTGCACAGTGGGAACCACATTGGGAGCAGCAAGTGTGTTAGAGTATATTGAAATGAAGTAAATAGAGCTATCATCTTACCATAGGACTGCTCTCTCATTAGAAAGAGAGAGACACACAACTGGTGGTGGTTTAACCAGAAGGTCACCACACCTCAGGTGAGGAGAGAGAATCATAGAATCTCTACAGTGTGGAAGCAGACTATTCAGCCCATCAAGTCAACACTGACCCTCAGAAGAACATTCTACCCAGAGCCATTCCGGTACCCTATCCCTGTAATCCAGCATTTCCCATGGCTAACCCACTTAACCTGCACATCCCTGGACACTATGGGCAATTTAGCATGGCCAAACCCCCTAACTGCACATCTTTGGACTTTGGGAGGAAACAGGAGGACCCAGAGAAAATTCACATAGACCACTAGGAGAATGTGCAAACCCCACACAGACAGTTGCCTAAGAACGTAGAACATAGAACATAGAAGAATACAGCGCAGTACAGGCCCTTTGCCCCTCGATGTTGCGCCGATCCAAGCCCACCTAACCTACACTAGCCCACTATCCTCCATATGCCTATCCAATGCCCGCTTAAATGCCCATAAAGAGAGAGTGTCCACCACTGCTACTGGCAGGGCATTCCATGAACTCACGACTCGCTGAGTAAAGAACCTACCCCTAACATCTGTCCTATACCTACCACCCCTTAATTTAAAGCTATGCCCCCTTGTAATAGCTGACTCCATACGTGGAAAAAGGTTCTCATGGTCAACCCTATCTAAACCCCTAATCATCTTGTAAGGGTGGAATCAAAGTCAGATCCCTGATGCTGTGAGGCTGCAGTGCTAACCACTGAGCCACCACACCCCTCCTCAAACTAGAGATTGAGAAGGAGAGTCCTTCATGGTAATCTTAGCCAGTACAGGAATTGAACCCATACTGTTGGCATCAGTCTGCATTGTAAACCAGCCATCCAGCCAACTGAACTAACATGTACATCACTAGTTCACCTGGAAGCATTGTTTGGAAGGTGAGAAGGAAGGAGGTAAAGGGGCTGCAGTTGTTTCTCCTGCACTTGCATGGGACAGTGAGGTGGAAAGGTAAGGGGTGTCAGAATGACTGAGGTAACCACCAGTGCATTGCAGATGGAACGGCCTCTTTAACTGTTAGAAAGGAGATTGGAAGACATGTTTGATGGTGTCATTGTGCTGGAAATGGCAGAAAACGTGGAAGATCTTTCATTGACTGGTGAGTAGAGGGTGAGGACAAGAGAAACCCTACCGTGTTATGGGCAATAAATACTGGTCTATCCAGAGATGCCCACATCCCATGAGTAAATTTTTAAGAAATGCTTCTGGGAGGGAGGGCTGCAGTGTGGGCAAAAGTGTGGCATGTGTGATAGATGAGGCAAATGATGATAGTAACCATTCAGAAATACCCTTTGCAGAGATCTCATACTTGCACATTCCATTACAGCTCCCTTTTGCCTTGCACCATTAACCCATTTGTCAATGAATCACTTTTGTGCACCTTCCCTTTACTTCTTTCTCCCCTCCCCATTCGCCTGCTTCTGTACTTGCATTAGATCTGTTGTGTCAGTAACTCTTGTCTCCTCTGATGAAAAGTCAATCAAACCTGAATCAATGGCCAGGATTTTACTGGTTCAGAAAACAGCTAGGAGGCAGCAGAGGAGGGGTGGTGGTGAAACCCATGCAGTCCCAATCCTGGGGTATCTACCTGATGGCTCATCATGGAAGTGAAGAACAGCTCCTGAACAGAAAGCTTGGGCTTAGAATTTGCTTCCTACCAGTTCTAGGGGTCCTAATGTACCCTCATAAAATTTAGTCTACTAACCCAGTTTCTCTGTCCATAGATGCTGCTGAGTATTTTTCAGCATTTGCTGTTTATTGTATGAGGTTAGTTTAACCTTCTTCAAAGATGTTTCTCTGGCAGAGCATGGGCAGATCCACAAAACTTTCCACCGACAGTCCTCTGTCTGACCTTCCAGTTCCTTATGATCTGCTCTGTTTTGATATCATATTGCCTCTCTCAACAGTGAAAACCTCCAACTACATATCTCACTTTAAAACCCATACTTTTGTTGACAACGGATCAATGATTAAGTGGATCAGCAAGGAACCAGCTTTTGAGTTTATCAAGATAATAGTTAACAAAAACATGTTATTCCACAAGATGAATTAAAGTGCAATGTTATGCAATACTCTTAAACTATAAAAATACAGATTTCTGAAGGATGTACTTCAAAATAAAACTATAGAACCTTAACACTGCTGACACACCACTTCACACAGCTACAGAGATATCTTTTCTTTCAGAGGGACAATGGTGTTAATTAGATTCAAGGCAACAAACTCCTTCTTAACAATTAATCAGTGACAAATTCCACTACAAACCTCCACTACAAACCTGACAGCCCAACACAAACCCCTTTTATTTAACCCTTGCTCAACCACTATCATCTTCCAAAGCAACAATTGGAGCTGCACAATTCATTCGTTGTCATGGAAGCTTTATAATTTTCCACTTAACACAATTCTGCTTCATTATTATTAATTAGGGTCTGACCCTTTGTACAGAGTTCTGGTAAAGCAGGAGACTGTACTGTTACAGAGAAACTCTTAATGCCCTGTCTTGTTGGGTGGAAGAAAACTCCGATACCGTTCACAGAAGCATAAGGACATTTTGCCCTCAGTTGTACGCAATATTTAGCCTTTGAGCAACATAATTTAAACAGGTTATCTATTACATTGCTGCTTGTGGGATCTTGCTCTGCACAAACCGGCTGGTTTATTTTCTTCATCACAACATCGATGGTGAAGCCCTTTGGGAGACTATCAGTTTATGAAAGACTTTTAGTAAATCCATCGAGTCTTTCTTTGTATACAACAAGAAGCCTATATTTCACTGAGCACTATTGTAAACGTATACTATGGTCAGGATATAAAATGCCACTTCACTTTGGCTGTGTAAGAAAGTGGCTGATTTAAGAATTACAAATTAATCTGTTCATTTTTCTAGCAGTTGTACGGAGTCAATTTTGCTTCAATGTCAGTGCCCATTTCAGATAGAAAATGCTGCTGAGTGCACAATGCAGGATGAATTCCTGCTCTGCAGCCCACCTCTCCCCCACCACCCACCCCAATGCTTTCAGTTTTTGCCTTGTTCTGGCACCCGTGCATTCTTTTATCCCGTGAGCTCTCACTTCCTTAACATATGCGCGTCGAGAGTCACCTTGCTGTGTGCCAAATAAGTTGTGACAAAAAGTTGTCTGATGTGAAATGTCAAATGATGGTAATGTTAGTGTTCCTTTAAATCAAATGCATTTTTATAATGCACCTGGATTATTTCTTTTTAAATAAACCCCCTATTCCAAGTAATTTAAATACACCAGGTTTTTGCATTTTACAGGATGAGGCAATGAAGCTGCATTAAAATCCCTAACGGAATCATGTTTTCCTCATCTTCACCAGTTTGCCACACCTCATGCCTGCACATAGGTGGTGGGTGCTCACACGCTGTTTAAATTAAACCATAGTAGGCATGGTGTGGTTGAACTGCCAGAAAGAATCCAGCCAGGAGAGGTTTCTCTGGGATCTTCACAGCTCTTGCTGGACTAGCAGTGTTTCAGACTCCATCTGCTGCTGTGATGGGATATGAACCTTTGACCCCAAGAGCACTGGAATGGGTTCTGAATTACGAAGCCCAGTGATATTACAACATTTTTTATTCATTTGTGGGATGTGAGTGTCGTTGGCTGGGTCAACATTGATTGCCTGTCCCTAGCTGCCCCGTGAGAACATGGCAGTGAGCTGCCTTCTTGAACCGCTGCAGTCCATGTGCTGTAGGTTGAACCACAATGCCCTTAGGGAGGGAGTTTCAAGATTTTGACCCATCGACAGTGAAGGGACCGTATTATACAGTGGTATTTCTAAGTCAGGCTGATGAGTGGCTTGGAAGGAAATTGAAGGTGGTGGTGTTCCCATGTATCTGCTGCCCTTGTCCTTTTAGATGAAAGTAGTCAAGGGTTTGGTAAGTGCTGTCTGAGGATCTTTAGTGAATTTCTGCAGGGCACCTTGTAGATAGCACACAGCACCGTTACTAAACATCGGTGGTGGAGGAAGTGGACATTTGGGAATGTGGTGCCAATCAAGCGGGCTGCTTTGTCCTGGATGGTGTCAAGCTTCTTGAGTGTTATTGAAGCTACACCCATCCAGGCAAGTGGGGAGTATTCCATCACACTCCTGGCTGGTGCCTTGTAGATGGTAGGCAGACCTGGGAGTCAGGAGGTGAGTTACTCAACACAGTATTCCCAGCCTCTAACCTGCTCTTGTAGCCCAAGTATTTTTGTTGTGAGTCCTGTTGAGTTTCTGGTCAATGGTAGCCCCCAAGATGTTGATAATGGGGTTTTCAATAATGTTAACACTATTGAATGTTAAGGGACAGAGATTGGATTGTCTCTTATTAATGATAGTCATTGCCTGGCATTTGCGTGGCATTAATATTACAGTTGTCTCATCTCATTAACGGCCATAAGGACATTGATAGCAACAATAGATTTCCTTACCCACGTTTTACCTGAAGCTAGAAGTCATGAGAATTCATGAAATCAGAGCACCATGTTGAGGGTGGTCAGGTTTGGTCCTACCAGATTCAACATCACTGATTCTAAGGTCATGATTTGGGGATGCCGGTGTTGGACTGGGGTGTACAAAGTTAAAAATCACACAACACCAGGTTCTAGTCCGACAGGTTTAATTGGAAGCTCTTCCAATTAAGCCTGTTGGGCTATAACCTGGTGTTGTGTGATTTTTAACTTTGATTCTAAGGTGTTATGCATTGACTGACAACTATGGTAGGTCATACCCAAGGATGATAAAAATTAGTCTGAAATGTTGACGATAGATGTGAGTTAGCGAGTATGTGATGCCCAGGCAGTTGCCTGCCCCGTCTGTGATGCAGCTCTCTAAATTTAGGGACTGTCCCAGATGTTAATATGGATTAAGGGGGGCTGATATGAAACGTAAGTCCTTGGCAATAGGTCTTTCTAATTTACTTTTCCCTTTTACATCAGTTATAGTTTACATCTGGAGACTGGAGTCACATGTCCATCAGGCGCATAGGAAGGCAGGCCCTTTCTTATGTAGGATGAGTTTCTAATTACGTTCTGGAAGCTTCTGTGGGTTCTTTTTATGCTGGCCCTCAGCTATCCAAACTACTGGAGCTCAAGCCGAACAATGATTCTATTCACACTTTTCCCAAGGACTACAAAAGAATTTCTCTGTCAGCTAAAATGCACTCTAAGCCTGTAAGGTGAAAGAGAAAGGTTGATTGATGAGATATTGTTCCTTAAACTTATGCGAGCTTCACTAGAGCAGTTTACAAGACATGCAATGGAGTGGGGATGGAAGTGAGCTTTATGGTGATGAGCTACAAAAGGTTGGGGTTAAGAAATGTGTGCTTGTGTGTGGAAGTTCGGTGGAGTGGAGGATTCCGATCGCAGATTTTTAGGACCTCTGGAGGAGCAGTTAGTGTAAAAACCACTGTTAGGGTTCATTTCTCCACATTTTCTGATGAGATTTCGCTGAGAGCAGGAGACACAGTGGGCTGAATGGCGAGCAATGCTGTGATTCTGAGAGTCCCAGAGAGGTTCTTCCTGTCAGCCTTCATTAAAACTGAAAAGTAAGAAGCCAGCAGATCTGTTATCAGGACAAGTGGGGCGCAGAGCAGAGTGAAAATCAGTGTATCGAACTTCCCATGAAAAGAAACTCTGCGTAGCACAGGACCTGGGTACAACAGGAGCCTATTCAAATAATTAGTCAGATCATGGTTGACTTGTGTTCCAACTTGATTTTCCCACTTTTGCTCCATATCCTTTGATACCCTTGTGGTGTGGTGATACAATTGTTTAAGGAGTCTGAGTTGCTATGACGACATACACGTATGTATACAGTATGTCATAGTCTGGAACTATGGCTAGTGGTGGTAGAGTCTCCAATGTTCTTGTAATCACAAGGCTGACCAGGAATCTCTCCCAATCTTACAGTCTGCCACCAGCAGTGTTGGAAGAATTTGCCGATTGATACTCAACTTTTTTAATCACACTGTAAATGCACCTTCTCTGGCCATTAAGTTCTGAGGCAGGACTTGAACCTCAATCTTCTTGCTTACATGTTACCCACTGTACCACAAAACTGACCACAATTTGATGCCGCAACACAAGAAAAGTCTATCAATCCCAGTATTGAAAGTTTCAATCATCCCTAACTACCAGCAGCGTTTTGGAGAGAGAGTTCCAGATTTTCACTCCCTTTCATGTGAGAGACTGTATTTTGATTTTTACGCTTCGAATTTTGATCTGGATTTCCCATCAGAGGAAATCGTTCCTCTATGCTACTCTATCAAATCCTTAAAAACTTCTGTTAGATTGCACCATATTACTCGAAGGGGTTGGTGTCAAATATATGCAACCTGTCCCTGCAATTTAAGCCTTTCAGAAAGAAAACAAAGACTTGCATTTATATAACACCTTTCACAACCTCAGGATGTTACAAGGAGCTTGCTAGCCACTGAAGTATTTTTGAGATGCAGACATTGTAGGAAATACAGCAGCAAATTTCACACAATACTTTCCCACACACAGCAATGTAATGATGACCAGATAATCTGTCTTTATGTTGCCGACTAAGGGATACCTGGGTAACTGTCCCACACTTTTTGGAAATACTGCAGACAGTTGTGTCAATCCGAGTGTGGGGCCGTCGGTTAGTGTCTCTACAGTGTAGGACTACCTCAGTACTGCACTGGTGTGACAGCCTAAATTTTTGATACTCAGATCTCCTAAATAAGGCTTAAACCTACAACTTACTGACTCAGAGGTCATAGAGTCGTAGAGATGTATGGCACGGAAACAGATCCTTTGGTCCAACTCATCCAGGCCATTCCATACGCACACCACCCTCTGCGTGACAATGTTACCCCTTAGTTTCCTTTTTTATTTTTCCCCTCTCACCCTAAATCTATGCCCTCAAGTTATGGACTCCCCTATCCCACAGAAAAGACCTAGTCTATTCAGCCTTTCCAGGCCCCTCATGATTTTATAAGGACACCCATTAGCCTCCGACACTCCAAGGAAAACAGCCCCAGCCTATTCAGCTTCTTCCTCTGGTGACAGCACTTTCTAGTGAATCTGTATTGCATCCATCCAAGTCCAATATATCCATCCTGAAGTTCAGTCTTCAAAACTGAGCTCCAGAATGGGTCTGATGAAGGTCTGTACAAGTGAAGTAGAATTTTCTCCCCTTTCAATTCCAACACCTTGAGCTAATGGTCTTTTCAATTGAATTTTTGTCCTGTATACTGGCTTTTAAAACACATGTTCACCCAAGTTCATTCCGCTTTTCCACAGTTCCTAGCATCTTAACATTAAGAGAATATTCCCACTTGTTTTCTTAAATCCAAAGTGCATTACCTCATGCTTGCCCACACTGATCTCCAGTTGCCACTAATTTGCCCATTCACTTGCACTATTGAACTACTGACAATACTATAATAAGATACCAGGATTTTATTTGACAGGAAGAAACGGTGGCTCAGTGGTTAGCACTGCTGCCTCAAAGCGCCAGGGACCTGTGGTCGATTCCAGCCTCGGGCGACTGTCTGTGTGGAGTTTGCACATTCTCCTCATGTCTGCGTGCGTTTCCTCCAGGTGCCCTGGTTTTCTCCCACAGTCCAAACATGTGCAGGTTTGGTGAGTTGGTCATGCTAAATTTCCCATAGTGTTCAGGGATGTGTGGATTAGGTGCATTAGTCAGGGGGCGTATGGGGAATGGGTCTGGGTGGGATACTCTTCAGAGGGTCGGTGTGGACTTGTTGAGCCAAATGACCTGTTTCCACAGTGTATGGGATTCTATGAAATGTGATGTCATAGTTGTACCCATTACCATACATAAGTATTGCGATGAGTAGCTCCCTAAACCTTGTCCACCATCTCCAAGGTACTAGTCAGGAGTGTGATGGAATACTCCCCACTTGCCTGGATGAGTGCAGCTTCAACAACACACAAGAAGCTTGACACCACTTAGGACAAAGCAGCCCACTTGATTGGCACTACATCCACAAGCATTCAATCCCTCCACCACTGACACTCAGTAGCAGCAGTGTGCACTATCGACATAATACACTGCAGAAATAATCATCAAAGGTCCTCAGACAGCAACTTTCAAACCCACAACCACTTCCATTAGAAGGACAAAGGCAGCAGATACATTGAACACCATCACCTGCAAGTTCTGCTCCAAGCCATTCACCACCTGACTTGGAAACTTCACTGTCACTGAGTCAAAATCCTGGAATTCCCTCCCTAATGGCATTGTGGGTCAACCCACGGCAGATGGACTGTAGCGGTTCAAGAAGGCAGCTCACCCCCATCTTCTCAAGGGCAACTAGAGACAGGCAATAAATGCTGGCCCAGCTAGTGACACCCACAAGCCACAAAAAATGAATTGAAAAAAGCTCACTCTTCCAAACATGTGAGCATATGAACAAGCAGTAGATGATTTAAGGCCCTCCTTTGCCATTTCATAAGACCATGGCAGACCTGATGCACATCTGGGCTGACCCTGATCATCTTTCAATTCATTATTTACTAAGAATCTCATGTCCACTGCATTAAAAACATTTTAAAAATCTGCTTCCTCCACGTTTTCAGGAGAAGTGTTAACCAATGACAGTTAGTGTACCAAACATTTGTTTCTCTTATGAATAGGTCAAAAGGACTTGAGAAAAGAGATTGGAGAACAGAACATTCAAGCAAGCAAAACAAACGTCCCATCAAATCGAACTGACTGGTGCTATTGAACTGTCCTTCCCAATTTCTTTTCTCTTCACGCCTAAAACTAATTATTTTTGGCTATCTGTGTCTTTCTGTATATGTTGAGGAGTGTGGTGCTGCAAAGGCACAGCCGGTCAGGCAGTATCCGAGGAGCAGGAGAATTGACATTTCAGGCATAAGCCCTTCAACATTGATCTCCAGCATCTGCTGTCCTCACTTTCTCCTTTCTGTATATGTGTTTGAGAGGGGGGGTTAGAGTTAACTAATTGAGTATAGGTCCACATTCATAGTTGCTTACCTGTGGTCACTTGCACTAAATAGCTCTTCTTGATAAGTACAGGAAAATGGTTGGAGTGTCTTGATAAGTTGGGCTATCTGACAAGTAAATTGGGGATTTTGCATACTTTAATAAATATTGCAAGTTTTGTAGTAACTCTGCGAATAGTGAGGCTTGATTTCCAGGGCATTACCCTGGTGAGATATAACTGCAGTTTCCTTATACCCTCTTCAGAACCTATGTTCTATCTTTCTCTGTGTCATTAGCAAATTTAGCAATTATACTGTCATGGAACACTAATGAAAACTCAATGTCTAGTTTGAAAAGGAAACCCTGGAATGTCACACTTAGCAAGGTGTGAAAGACAGTTGAATGAATGGA
Organism: Chiloscyllium plagiosum; assembly: GCF_004010195.1. Taxonomy (NCBI): domain Eukaryota; kingdom Metazoa; phylum Chordata; class Chondrichthyes; order Orectolobiformes; family Hemiscylliidae; genus Chiloscyllium; species Chiloscyllium plagiosum. Next base: position 6,363,478 of record NC_057732.1, read on the forward strand.
CCTTTAAGTAATAAATGTGCTACAGATTGATCTGTAATCCCCTGTGAGTATTTCAAACTGTGGACATACTGGTAAAAAAACAGCAACCTGAGAGTGAAACATCTTTTCATTTTACCCTTCCAAGAATACACAGGAACAGGTTTTAAAAACAAGTTTCAACTCTGGTCTGTGTGTGTTACTGGCCTGTCATCTGAACGTGTTGACTATGAAGGACATAGTTAAGAGAGCAATGATTAAAAGATCCCTGCGCTTCATGTAAATGTAAGAAAATAGTCCCTCTCTCAATCTGAGTGTTTCCAAACAGCCACTGTTGAAAGGAACCAGGACACAGGAATGTCAATCAATCTGAAAAGCCAAGAATTTCAAAATTGAAGATTCAACAACCAACATCAATGTTGCCAGTAATATCCCTTGTCATAGCTACAATATTCAACTATCTACTTGTCATAAATGACCCATAGAGACTGATCCACCAACATTTAATTTTACTTTTTCTTTGGACCCATTTCTTTTTATATCTGTACCATGTTGTATTACTATTTCTTTTCATGTTTACTCATTTATAATTTCACTCTTTGGTTAACTCATTTGTTCATTTTGGAAGAGAACACCAAACAACAGAGCATTATTGAAATATAGAGAAATGGCAGAAAGCGGCAACACAAAGAGGGAACTTGTGCATGAAACACAAAAAACCAGCACACATGGGCAGCAAGTAATCAGGAATGCTAATGGAATATTGGCCCTTACTTCAAGGTGTTTGGAGTATAAGAGTCAGCAAGTCTTACTGCAACTATATAAGGTACTAGTGAAACCACATCTGGAGTACCATGAACAGTTTTGCTCCCTTTAATTAAGGAAAGTTATTGTTTCATTATTTGGAGATCCTGGTGTTGGACTGGGGTGTACAAAGTTACAAAAACACACAACACCAGGTTATAGTCCAACAGGTTTAATGGAAGCACTAGCTTTCAGAGTGCTGCTCCTTCATCAGGTGTTGTGTGATATTATTTCATTGGAGACAGTTCAGAGATGGTTCACTAAGGTAATTCCTTTTGTGGGAGGATTGTCTTATGGGCAAAGGATAAACAGGTTGGGACTCTCCTCACTGGAATTTAGTAGAATGAGAGGTGATCTCATTGAAACATATCAGGCTCTTAAGGGAGAAAGAGAGGACTGCAGATGCTGGAGATCAGAGCTTAAAAATGTGTTGCTGGAAAAGCATAGTAGGTCAGGCAGCATCAAAGGAGAAGGAGAATCGACGTTTCAGGCATAAGCCCAAAAACATTTTTAGGTTCTTAAGGGGTTTGACAAGATAAATGCTGTGAGGACGTATCCCCTCATGGGAGAGTCAAGGACTAGAAGGCATGGCCTCCGACTAAAGGGACACCAATTTAAGCCTGAGATGAGGAGAAATTGCTTCTATCAGAGGTCTGAGAGTCTCTGGAACTCTTTGCCACAGAGAGCTGTGAAGCAGAATTGTGTGTATACTTACAGCTGAGATAGATAGATTCTTGATCAGTCGGGGAATGAAGGATTATGGGAAAAGTGCAGGAAAGTGAACATGAGGAATGCCACCTCCAACTGAGTGGCAGAGCAGGCTTGAGGGGCCGAATAGCCTAATCCTGGTCCTATTTATTACTGTCTTATAGCCTTAACTCAAGAGAGCCTAGTTAAATTGGCTGCTTTTAAAACAGGGAGTAATTTGGTTTGGGAGGAAGGGAAAATGAGGTTCCTTTTCAATTTAACCTTGATGTGACCAACCCAAAGGGGCAAGTAAATAAGGAAAGGGAGCCATTTCATCCCCCTTCACCCATGAACTTGTTAATTAGATTGATCACATTGCCATTTGGAAACCAATTTTAAAAACTCGTAAACACCCCTCTTTTGGACAGTGGACTAAAAATGGGAAAAGACATTGCTTTGAACTAAGGAAACTGTGTAAGAAGATACTTGCAGATTTAAAAACATATTACTGGAACATGTTGTGAGTTGCATCTACAATGTTGCCTAATTCAAACACACAACACCAGGTTATAGTCCAACAGGTTTATTTGGAAGTACTAGCTTTCGGAGTGTTGCTCCTCCGTCAGGTAACTAGCGAAGGACTAGTGTTCTGAAAGCTATTATTTACAAATAAATGTTGGACTATAACCTGGTGTTATGTGATTTTTAACTTTGTCCACTCCAGTCCAACACTGGTGTCTCCACATCCTGATTCAAACAGTGAAGGGACATTCTAGCTCCAATGCATATTCAGGTCAATTTTGCCTGGAGACAGTCTTTTAGAGTCATAGAGTCATAGAGATGTATAGCACGGAAACAGACCCTTCGGTGCAACCCATCCAGATATCCCAACCCAATCTAGTCCCATCTGCCAGCGCCCGGCCCATATCCCTCCAAACCCTTCCTATTCTTATACCCATCCAAATGGCTCTTAGATGTTGCAATTGTACCAGCCTCCATCACATCCTCTGGCATCTCATTCCATATACATACCACCCACTGTGTGAAAAAGTTGCCCCTTAGGTCTCTTTTATATCTTTCCCCTCTCACCCTAAACTTATGTCCTCTAGTTCTAGACTCCCCGACCCCAGGGGAAAAATTTTGTCTATTTATCCTATCCATGTCCCTCATAATTTTGAAAACCTCTATAAGATCACCCCTCAGCCTCCGACGCTCCAGGGAAAACAGCCCCAGCCTGTTCAGCCTCTAGCTGTAGCTCCAATCCTCCAACCCTGGAAACATCCTTGTAAATCTTTTCTGAACTCTTTCAAGTTTCACAACATCTTTCCGATAGGAAGGAAACCAGAATTGCACGCAATATTCCAACAGTGGCCTAACCAATGCCCTGTACAGCCACAACACGACCTCCCAACTCCTGTACTCAATACTCTGACCAATAAAGGAAAGCATACCAAACGCTTTCTTCACTATCCTATC
>NC_057732.1:6366848-6376455 GCF_004010195.1 Chiloscyllium plagiosum
AATCAGTCCTTGCCTTTCCAAATACATGTACATCCTGTCCCTCAAGATGCCCTCCAACAACTTGCCCACCACTGACATCAGGTTCACCGGTCTATAGTTCCCTGGGCTGTCTTTATCGCCCTTCTTAAACAGTGGCACCACGTTTGCCAACCTCCAGTCTTCTGGCACCTCACATGTGACTATCGATGATACAAAAATCTCAGCAAGTGGCCCAGCAATCACTTCTCTAGCTTCCCACAGAGTTGATTGGCTTTTCAGTCAGGATCAATTGCTGTGAGCCCAGGAGAGTCTCAACATAGTAATAGTCACTTGATTGGTTCCAGAGAAGGTGACCATAGATTTGGGTGTGGACAGAAACAGCCAGCTTGCAAAGAGAAACAATGCATCTCCCTCTCTCTATCTCGCCCTCTGTGTGGCGAGGTAAGAGCACCATTTGCCTGGGCAAGTACAGTTCCAACAGCATTCAAGAAACTTGATAACCATCCAGGATAACGCAGCCCACTTGATTGGCACCACATCCATGTACATTCACTCCCTCCATCATGGATAACCAGTTGCACCAGTATGTTCTATCTGTAGATGCACTGCAGAAATTCACTGAAGATCTTTAGATGGCACCTTCCAATCCAATGACTACCACCATCTAGGAGGACAAGGGCTGAAGATACATGAGAATAAAGTCATCTGCAAGTTCCCCTCCAAGACTCTCATCATCCTGACTTGAAAATATATTGCTTTCCTTCAGTGTAACCAGGTCAAAAGCAAAAGCATTATGGATATACAGTATCTACAACAAATGGACTGCAGAGGGTCAATAAGGCAACTCATCACCATCTTCTCAAAAGCAACTAAATATTGCCCCAGCCAGTGACGCCCACATCCCTCAAGAAAATTACAATCACCAGAAAAATGGTACAGAGTAAGGTGTTGGAACTGCAGGCTGATCAGTGCTTGAGTCCTGATGGACTTGATCCTCGAGTCTGAAAAGCAGTGGCTACGGGATAGTTGATGTATTGGTTCTAATATTCCAAACCTCCCTTGAATCAGGGAGCACTTTAGTCTGGAAGTTAGCAAATATAATGTTTTCATTGAAAAAAAAAGATAGAAAACAGGAAGCTCCGGCTTAAAATATGTCATAAGGAAATCTTAGAATCTATTATTAAACAGGTTGTAGCAGGGCACTTGGATGTGTTCAAGGTAATTAGATGTGGTCAACGTGGTTTTGTGAAAGGAAAGTCATGTTTGACCAATTTATTGGATTTTGAGGAGGTAATACATGGTGTGGATAAAGGGGAACTAGTGAATGTACCATAATTAGACTTTCAGAAGGCACTCAATAAGGTGCCTAATGAAAGGCTATTGTGGAAGATAAAATCTCATGGTGTACTGGGTAACATATTGGCATGGATAGATGATTAGTTGGCTAGCAGGAAATAAAAAGTAGATGCAAATGTCTTTTTTAGGTTGGCAAGGTGAACTGAGTGTTGTACTGGGTCCATAACTGTTTACAATTTATGTAGTTAAAAATCACACAACATCAGGTTATAGTCCAACAGGTTTATTTGGAAGCATTAGCTTTCAGAGTGCTGCTCCTTCATTAGGTGGTTGTGGAGTATAAGATTGTAAGACAACAGAATTTATAGCAAAAGTTTACAGTGCGATGTAACTGAAGCTTTATATTGAAAAAGACCTGAATTGTTTATTCATCTTTTAGAATGACCATGTTGGTTTCAGTTCTTCATATGTATATCACAAAACTTTTTTAAAAGTTACATTCTCAAGTGAACTTTAACAATTGGTGTCATTTCGGCCTAGATAATGCATTGAAGGTGTGAGGTGCCCTGCGTGAGACTGTCTGTGCCACAATGGTCAGACTGAATCTAATCTAAAAAATGGATTTACAGAATCTTACATGGATTCATGCAGTTTTTGAGCAAAGTAAACTGTAATTCTGCAAGTACAAATTCACCTCACAAATTTACGTGTGTGTGTGTATGTGGGTGTGTACGTGTGGAGCGGGGGAGGTGGCAGGGTTTATGACTGTCTGTGAGAGAGTGTATGTATGTGTGTGAGTGTGAGTGTAAAAGGGTATAAGTCTGTGAGAGGGTGCTGCGTGAGTGTGGGAGTGTATGTGTGAGCGTATGAGAGAGGGTCTCTAGTGCTTCCAAATAAACCTGTTGGACTATAACCTGACGATGTGTGATTTTTAACTATATAAATTGTAACAGTTATGGACCCAGTACAACACTCAGTTCACCTTGCCAACCTAAAAAAGACATTTGCATCTACTTTTTATTTCCTGCTAGCCAACTAATCGTCTATCCATGCCATTATGCTACCCAGTACACCATGAGTTTTTATCTTCCATAATAATCTTTCTTTAGGCCCCTTATTGAGTGCCTTCTGGAAGTCTAATTATGTGTGTGTGTAGTGCAATGGGGTCACCTGGAGTGTAACATGAACTCAGGGTCCTGGTTGAGGCCCTCCCTATGGGTACCAAACTTGGCTATCAGCCTCTGCTCGGCCACTTTTCGTTGTTGCCTGTCCCGAAGTCTGCCTTGGAGGATGGTCACCCGAAGGTCCGAGGTCGAATGTCCTGGATCGGCTGAAATGTTCTCCAACTGGGAGGGAACCCTCCTGTCTGTTGATTGTTGTGCAGTGCCCATTCATCTGTTGCCATAGCCTCTGCGCGGTCTCATCAATCTACCATGCCTCAGAGCAACCTTGCCTGCAGCGTATGAGAGAGACAACGTTGGCTGAGTTGCATGAGTACCTGCCACGTACATGGTGGGAGATGTCCCCACGTGTAATGGTGGCATCTGTGTCGACATTCTGACATGTCTTGCAGCGTCTACCCCATGGTTCTTGCAGCAGACACGGAGGGTTGTATGGTATTGTCCTGAAAGCCAGGCGGTTTGCTACGACTAATGATCTGTTTCAGGTTTGGTGGTTATTTAAAGGCGAGAAGTGAAGGTGTGGGGAAGATCTTGGCGAGGTGCTTATCCTCGTTAATAATGTGTTGCAGGCTACAAAGAATATGACGTCGTTTTTCAGCTCCTGGGAAGTACTGGACAATGAAGGGTGCCCTTTCAGTTGCAGCTCGTGTCTGACTCCTGAGGAGTTCATTACGGTTCCTTGTATGGCATGTTGGAACTGCCAGTCGATAAGTGGAGCACCGTCCCCCGTTCTTATGAGGGCATCCCTGAGTAGTTCCATGTGCCCATCACATTCCTCGTCATCTGAACAGATCCTGTGTCTGCATAGGGCTTCTCCATAGGGGATGGCTGTTTTAATATGTTTTGGGTGGAAGCTGGAGAAATGATAGCATCATGAGGTTATTTGTGGGTTCGCGGTAGAGTGAGGTGCTGAGGTAAAAACGAGGTAAATTTCGCTGCTTGTTGGATGCTGCCTGAATTGCTGTGCTCTTCCAGCACCACTGATCCAGAATGAGGTGCTGAGGTGCCCGTCCTTGATGGAGATGAATGTGTCCAAGAATGAGACAGATTGTAGAGAGTAGTCCATGGTGAGTTTGACGGTGGGATGAAACTCGCTAATATCATTGTGTAGTTTTATCAGTGACTCCTCACCATGGGTCCAGAGGAAGAAAATGTCATCAATGTACCTGGTGTGTATTATTGGTTGGAGGTCCTGCATAGAGAAGAAGTCTTGTTCGAACCTGCATGAAAATGTTGGCATATTGGGCTGCAAAGTTGGTCCCCATGGCTGCTCCGTGTGTCTGGATGAAGAATTGGTTGTCAAAGGTGAAGACGTTATGATCGAGGATAAAGTGGATGAGTTGTAGGATGGTGTTTGGAGATTGGCAGTTGTTGGTGTTGACTACTGAGGCTGTTGCCGCGATGCCATCATTGTGGGGGATGGTGGTGTAGAGTGCTGAAACGTCCATTGTGATGAGGAATATTTCCGGTTCGACTGGTCCGTGGGTGCTGAGATTCTGTAAGAAATCTGTAGTGTCAAGACAAAAGCTGGAGGTCCCCTGTATAATAGGTTTCAAGATGCCTTCGACATAGCCAGAGAGGTTCTCACACAGGGTCCCATTGCCTGATACGATGGGACATCCTGTTCTGTTGGCTTTGTGTATCTTCGGAAGGCAGTAGATGTTACCTACACGAGAAGTACGTAGGATGAGGGCGCGTAAGAAACTCTGAAGGACTGGATCCAAAGTCCTGATCAATGTGTTTAGTTCACGGGTGTGATCTTTGGTCGGATCGGTCAGTAGTTGCCTGTAGTGTTCCTGGTTGTTCAGTTGTCGGTACACTTCCTTGCAATAATCAGTTCTATTCTGAATAACAATGGCTCCTCCTTTATCTGCTGGTTTGATGACAATGTTGTGATTGGCTTTGAGAGCCTGGATGGTGTTGCGTTGTGATCGGGTGATGTTTTGCTCTACCATGTGAGTACGGCTGATGAATCCGGTATTTATATATTTTCTGATAGTTTGAGCATACATGTCAAGCCCAGGGCAGCGGTCCTCCAGTGGGGTCCAAGTTGACTCCTTTTTTGGTCACTCCTCTACGCAACCCCGTGATGACTGTTCCAGTTCCTCGGTGGGCTTACTGGGATCACTGCTGGTATCTTGAAAGAATTCCCGGAGTCTCATTCGTCTGATTAATTCCTCCGTGTCTGCTGCAAGAACCATGGGGTCCATTTTGGTGGTGAGATTCTGGGAATTCTTAATTGCTTCTAATTGCTGAGAGATTGCAGAATGCTGAGGTGCAGAGGAATCTGAATGTCCTAATGAATGAATCGCCAAACATTTTGTATTGAAATAGAGCAAGTAATGAGGAAAGCTAATAGAAAGCCATCATTTATCAAGTGGGGATTTGAAGAACAGAGGGGAGATCATGCTTCAATTATGCAGAACATTGGTGAGACCACATCAGGAGCCTTGTGCATAGTGGTGGAATTTAGAATAAGCTTCATTGTCACATGTATTTGAATGAGTACAGTAAAACGTTTACAAGCCATCTTAGACACACGATGCCGAGGTACAGACACTTCTGTATTTGGTATGAAATGGAAAAAAATTTAAAAGTCTACTGTAAGAATAAAATGGAAAAATTTTAAAAAGAACACAACTGGCAGTTCTTCTACCTTAGTCCATGCTCAGTCCAGACTCCACTGGGCCAAGTCTCCAGACCACACCAGGCATCACCTCCAGGTGGCAAAGGGACCTTGCCTCCTCGTGATGACCCCCAGTCCCTTGCCTCCTGTCCTCTAATTTAAGGAAGAGCGCAAATTCATTGGAGGCAGTTTTACTGGATTAATACCTGCAATGGGCAGTTGACTTATGGAAAATGAGGACTGCAAATGCTGGAGATCAGAGTCGAGAGTGTGGTGCTGGAAAAGCACAAGCAGGTCAGGCGGCATCCGAGGGGCAGGGAAATCGACGTTTCGCCTTCATCAGGAATGGCCAGAGTGCTGCCTGACCTGCTGTGCTTTTCCAGCACCACATTCTCAAGGTTGACTTATGGTGAAAGGCTAGACTGGTGAGGCTTATATCTACTGAAATTTAGAAGAATAGGAGGCAATTAAAATGAAACATGTAAAAGCCTGAAGGGTAGATGTGAAGAGAATGATTCATTTTATGGGAGAATCTAGAACTGGGGGTCACAGTTCAAAAACCAAGGGTTACCCATCAAAAATAGATTTTTTTTTCTTTTTAGTGTTTTCTTTCCTTTTTTTTCTCTCAGAGGTTTGTGAGTCTTTTAAACTCCTTCACTGAAATGACAGTGGTATTGGATATTTGCAAGGCAGAGGGTGATAGATTCTTATTAAGCAACGGGGTGAAAGGTTCTCAGGGATAGGTGAAAATGTGGACGTGAGGTTAGTATCCGGTCAGCATGATCTTATTGAATGGCAGAACAGGCTTGTGGGACTGTGACTGTGGGAGTGGTCCCCATTTGTGACATTGCTTCTTAGCAATGACTTGGCAAGGTTAAAGGTAAAGGCATCCTTAGCAGTTCCCTGGGAAGCCATTTAAGGTCAGGGAGACTGAATAGCTGCAGGCAAAAGTGCCTGGAAGTTTCCCTGACTGTTCGAGGCTGGAATCCAATTTGGGTCCCTGGCGCTGTGAAGCAGCAGTGCTAACCATTGTGCCATCCTCAGTGACCCTTCTTCAAAATCGATGGTAGCAAGCACAACGTTAGTATTTACACAGAAGATTGGATTTGGGGGGAGGTGGGAGGAATAAACAATACGTGGAGATAGAGTCCAACAAGAGAGAAAAAGAGTTGGACAGACAAAGGAGTGGGTAAGGTTTAGCCTGGGAGAATGAATAGTTACTAATAGGGACTAGTCAGTACAGGAGCTGATTGTTCAATTGGAACTTAAAATCACCACATTGCAGGGAAATTTAATGTGATTGCAGAAGTCTTGACCAGAACTTAAAGAGACCTATTTAGAACTGGAAACCGAATACTGACTGAGGCAAAGACAACCAATGTGTTTGTCTGTGTGGGCGTGTGGTGTCTGTGTATATAGAGAATCCCCAGCTCCAAGTGCTCTTTCTCCATGCCTTCCCTCTTGCTGTCCACCCGCTGTTCCCTACTAGCCCAGAGCTAGACTTAGTGCACTTCAGTCAGTTGCTGAATAGCCAAGGCAAAGCTCCTTTCCATCTGGCTTAGGGCAACAGTCTGAGTACCCTTGGATGTTTAAAGGTCTGTTAAATTGTCCCTTTTCTCTTCAGTGTTTATCACTATAAACTTTATTTAAAATCGCTGTGCAGTCAGTTGTATTATTGCACCAATAAGCAATGAACTTTAAGACTGCTGCATGACATTATGACATGTTCTGGTATAAAAGGTACCCATCTCACCTTCAGTCACTCTCTCCGTGCAATAGAGTCCCTTTAATGTCTTCAGTCAATCGACTGTGTGCATGTATTGTACAGTGAGTAGGCACAGGACCCAAACTATGTGTAAGTCTGTGATATTATAGCAATGTAAATAGTTAATGTTGTTAATAAACTTCAAGACAGCTGTCTCAAAAAAGAACATCCTTTGTGTTATGTGCCATGTGAACTAACATATAGTGCAACACTTAGACCATATTGGCAAATGGGTTTGAAGCTCCATCATTATTGGCTGCCACCTGTCAACTGGCTTTCAGTCACACAAGAAAGATACAGCAAGGTGAGCAATGGGTAGCCTTAATAGGACTGGATTTCAGTCTGAGAGATTGCTTTGTTCTCAGGGCTGGGAGTTGGCACAGTAGGTTCAGAATTGGTGTGCTGATAAATGACTGAATGGGCTTGAATTGGTCTGCGCCTGGCATCTTTGGAAGGCAAGTGAGGAACTATATGACCACATCAGGCTCCTTCTCTGAAAATCAGGGCGTGCTCACTCTCTTCCTCATTCTCCAGTTCCGTTCTCTCTGTGGTGTGCCATTTTGACATCTGGCGATCCTTGCTTGTACATGCTGCACATCACAGCCAATCTCCTGCCCCCCACCCACCAGATCTATCTAAGCATCTGAATCACATCTTCAACCTCCCACTGAGTTTGTGCTCATGAGGCCTCTGTTCAATCTTTCTTTGGAATCCTCAGCCATGCACTTAGATGATCATAAAATCCCTGTGGAAACAGGCCAGTCAGCCCATCAAGTCCACACCAACCCTCCAAAGAACATCCCACACAGACTTAACCTCCAACTCTATCTCTGTGACCTTTCATTTCCCATGTTTAATCCACCTAGCCTGCACATCCCTGGATACTATGGGCAATTTAGCATGGCCAATCCACTTCACCTGCACATCTTTGGACTGTCTCCAGAATTCCTCCAGAATGCCTGGAGGAAACCCACATGGGGAAATTTTTTAAACCCCACACAGACAGTTGCCCAAGGCTGGAATCGAACCCAGATCCTGGTGCTGCAGGGCAACCAGTGCTATCCACTGAGCCACCGTGCCACTCCAATGATGGGCTTGTCTTCACTGAACCACCCACTGACTGTCCTTGGAGCTATGAACATCTCCAGGAAACTTGACTTGCACTGGATTCAGGCATAACAGCAGCTCTCTGGGTATCACACTCAGGCATGTAGGGCTGCAACTCAACACAGCACTGACAAAATGAAATACCCTGCGATTGACAAATACTGCTGGGTGATGTAGTTTGTAATGCAGTACTCCCTGTACCGACGGGGAATTCAGCCAGTGCTGCAAATCTGAGAACCTTCTCATTCTGCCCTTATCATTGGCAAAGTCTGTATAAGTGAGATGCCGGTTAGTTCATTTGGCTGGTTCATCAATCCAAGTGATGCCAACAGCTCAGGTTCAATTTTCACATCGGCTGTGGTCACCATGAAGGTTTCACCTTCTCAATCCCTCCCTCCATGTGAGGCACGGTGACCCTCAGGTTAAACCATGACCAGCCATCTCTCTGTAATGAGAGAGCAGCCCTATGGTCTGGTAAGACTATGGTGATTTTACCTTTTACAGGTGTGACGTTGCAAATGTCTCCAAGAGCCTCTTGAAGGAGATTGCAAATGTCACCATTCACCTGATGGGAAAGTCTGAACCAAATGAGGCATCGGTGCTCAGTATTCTGAGACCTCTGCCTGTCCCCTCTGCATTGAGGATCTCTGAGGAGCTGGTGCTCTGTGCATGTCCCCACTGTCCCATGGGAAATGCCGACTGCTGTTCCAGCGATTGTCACGGCTGGTGTTGTTACTCCTGCTGTTCCTCAAGGCAAAGCTGTACAACTGGCTCCAATGCTAACTGCAAGGTGAGAGCAATCAAAGACATGAAAGCCCAAGGTAGAAAGTATGACCTTCCCAACCCCCCACCCCCCACCACCACATCACAAAGTCTTGGAAATCATTCTGCATGAAGTGAATGAACATTTTGCAGACCAAGACCTGTGAGAGAGCTAAACTCTTTCACTTCCTGAAGTGGCAGTGTTGCCTGTGGAATTTTTTCTGGGGTCATGAGGAATCCCATGACCTCAGACTTCGAGATGGCCTTCTATGGTTACTGTACCTATCGCAGATCTGACTCCTCACACATGTACACCCTCACCCATATATATAATTGGCATTACTGAATCCCCCAATATCAAAATCCTGGGACTACCATTTACCAGAAACTGAACTGGACTAGCCACATGAATACTGTACCTGCAAAAGCAGGTTAGAAGCTGGGAACTTTGTGTTGAGTCATTCACCTCCTGACTCCCCATCCGCAAAAGCAAAATTCAGGAGTGTGATGGAATACTCCCCAGTTACCTGGATGGGTGCAGCTCCAACAACACTCAACAAACTCAATACAAAAAAGAAGCTCTCTTAATTGGCACCATTTCTACTACTTCGAACATCCATTGTCTTGACCATTTGTGTAAAGTGGCGGCTACGTGTACCATTCACAAGATACGCTGCAGCAGCTCACCAAGGCTTCTTCACGAGTGGTGGTGTCCTCGTGCATGCGCTGTCTTTGTCCTCTTAGAGTCATAGAGTCATAGCGATGTACACACCCTTCGGTCCAACCCATCCATGCTGACCAAATATCCCAACCCAATCTAGTCCCACCTGCCAGCACTTGGCCCATATCCCTCCAAACCCTTCCTATTCATATACCCATCCAAATGCCTCT
>NC_057732.1:6376821-6382538 GCF_004010195.1 Chiloscyllium plagiosum
ATTAAGTGTATAAGTCCTGCTAAGATTTGCTTTCTCAAAATGCAGCACCTCGCATTTATCTGAATTAAACTCCATCTGCCACTTCTCAGCCCATTGGCCCATCTGGTCCAGATCCTGTTGTAATCTGAGGTAACCATCTAAAGTGGCAAAGGCCACCACTTTGGAAAGTACTAACTAAGGAGCCTTGGTGAGTTGCAGCAGTGCAGCCTGTAGATGGTAGTTCTGCTTCTGAGCATCAGTGGTGGAGCGAGTTCATGATTAAAGTGGGGGCAAATTAAATGTAATCATCACATTGGAGGTAGTGGAAATGCAAGGAATGTTCTGTTGAAAATGGAAGCTAGTGGGATGGCATTATGCTTGGATGTTAAAGATCAGAATTGCATGAAATAACACAGACACAATTGCAGTGGAGGAGTTTCTCCAGCTGAGGGAAGATGAAGACATATCGAAAGCACTGATATGGATGCTTTTATCATTGAAACAGATGCAACAGAGACAGGGGAACTGAAAGAATGGAATGGAGTTCTTACAGGAAGCGGGGCATGACAAAGTGTAGTCAAGTGTACACCAGCAAGGGTTGCACACATTCTGTGAATGTGGTAATGGTGTGAAACATGATGGAAAGATGATTGAATAAGACAAAGTTCAGAATTACACTGACAAATATGTGTCTTAGTTTAAGAAATGTGTAAAGCATTTTAAAAGCAGCGTTGTCGGAACTATGCCACTGACTGTGCCACCTGGTGCACTTGTTGGTTTCTATGGTGACATGTTAAAAAAAATCACAGCGAGGAAGATCATGACACCTGTAAAATTTGTGCCAAATTTTAATTTGATTATACTGGCGAATTTTGTCTTGTGTATTAATACTGACAGCCTTGGTTTCTAGTGTATTGATTGTGCTCCTTTGTCTGACAAGGCACTGTCGTGTGAAATCGCAGCCCAATCACCATTATAAAGTAAGTTTAAAAAAAGGGACTCGAAACTTCACAAAATAAATTTATGGCAAAATGTGCCATTTCTTGTCAAAATAAACATCTGAAGACAGCATCGTAGCAAAATGGTATCCATGGAAACCCCGATTTCACGCCGCTTTTTGAGAAGTGGAGATTTGATGGGGTGTGTTTTGAAAGTTTCAGTGTAATAGAATAGGATCTGGTGTTCCACATTAGTCCTTAACATTTAGAAATAGTGGCACAAACACACACAAGTGACGTACCCTCTTGAAACACTGTGGTATGTACTGGGACTGCAAGCAGTGATTTCCAATTGATCTTTGATATTTATCAACAGTTTACACCAGTGTACTTGAATTTTATTTTTAAAATTACTGTCTTCAGACCTATATTTCTGAAAGCTGAAAATGTGTTGCTGGAAAAGCGCAGCAGGTCAGGCAGCATCCAAGGAACAGGAGAATCGACGTTTCGGGCATTAGCCCTTCTTCAGGAATCATCGACGTTTCGGGCATAAGCCCTTCTTCAGGTCTCCTGTTCCTTGGATGCTGCCTGACCTGCTGCACTTTTCCAGCAACACATTTTCAGCTCTGATCTCCAGCATCTGCAGCCCTCACTTTCTCCTCGTATATTTCTGAAAGCACTTGGTTACATTTATTGGGAAGAAAGATAGCCAGCAGGACTGATTACCGCATTACATTTTTCACAGAGGCCTTAGGATTGAAAGTTTAGCACAGAACAAGACTGTTCAGGCCATCACATCCGTGTCACTGCTTGCCCACAGTGCAAGGTGTCTAACCTTAGTGCAAGGTGTCTAATGCAACCTTGAACTAACACCATCTTGCATTAGTGTAGCACCTTTTATGCAGTCCATCTGTCTGTAAATAGCCATAGTCAGGAAGAGATGGTAGGCAGTTTTCTCTTTAAGAACGAGAGAGATCGATTCATGGTTATGGATTGAAGGGCTCATCAAGCTCAATGAGGACAGAGCAGTAGACGCTGTTTACTTGGCCTTTAGTAAGGCGTTTGACAAGGTTCTGCATGGTGGCCTGATTAATAAAGTTAGGTGACATAGGATTCAGGATGAGCATGTCACCAGGGCCTGGCACGAGCGGTGGTCCACAGCGATTGGTTCTGGGCCCTCTTTTGTTTTTCATTCATATCATAGAGTCACAGAGATGTACAGCATGGAAACAACCCGTCCATGCCGACCAGATATCCCAACCCAATCTAGTCCCACCTGCCAGATTGGGTTGGGACTAGTTTAGTCTGGGATTGTATTCGGCATGGACTGGTTGGACTGAGGGGGTCTGTTTCCATGTTGTATGACTCTATGTTTAACCAGGGATTTCCCACTCTCACTACCTGTCATTGGTGGGTTGCAAGGATTCGCAAACTGATTATCAACTTGTCTGGAGGCTGGAATGGGTTTGGAACCTGGATGGTCTGGCTTAGAGGCAGGTATGATACCCACTGCAGCAAAGGTCATTCTCCCAGGTTTTTCAATACGTTATGGGATGTGGCCATTGCCCTTTGGGCCAGCATTTGTTGCCCATCCCTAATTGCTCTGAAGAGGGTGCTGATGAGGTGACTTCTCGAACCGCTGCTGACTATGGGGTGGAGGAGGGGAGTTCCAGGATTTTGACCCAGCAACAGTGAAGGAACAGCGATACAGTTCCAAGTTAGAACGGTCGTGTGTCTTAGAGTGCAGTTTGCAGGTGGTGCTGCCCTTGGCCTTCTAGAAGGTGGTGGTCACAGGTTTGGAATATGCTTTCACTGGAGACCTGGTGGTGTTCAGTAAAACATCCCAAAGTGCTTCCGTGAAGAATTAACAGATAAAATTTGATACTGAGTCACTTGAGGAGATATTGGATGGGGGTGATAAAAAGCTTGATGAGGGGTATATTATAACTAATAAGGAGTATCTGACAGGTGGAGAAAGACATGGAAAGATGGAGAAATTCATAGAAACATAAAGATTTGGAGCAGGAATAGGCCATTTGGCCCTTCTAGCCTGCTCAGCCATTCGGTGTGATCATGACTGATCATCCTGTTCAGTGCACTGTTCCTGCTTTCTCCCCATGGCCTTTAATTCCTTTACAGTCACAGAGTCAAACAGCACAGAAACAGACCCTTTGGTCCAACTCATGCATGAAAACCAAGTTTCCCAAACTAAAACTAGTCCCCCACATCCCTCTCAACCCTTCGTATTCATGTATCTGTCCAAACGCCTTTTAAATGTTGCAACTGTGCCTGCACTTCCTCTGGCAGTTCGTTCCACATACCAACCACACAGTGTGTGAAAAAAATGCCCCTCAGTTCCCTTTTAAATCTTTCCCCTCTCTCCTTAAAATCCTGCCCTCTTGTTTTGAATTCCCCAACCCGAGGGAAAAGACCTTTGCTACTCACCTCATCTATGCCCCTCATGATCTTATAAACCTGTATAAGGTCACCCTGCAACCTTCTATGCTCCAGTCTCTCCTTATAACTCAAACCATCCAGTCCTGGTAACATCCTTGTAAATCTTTTCTGCACTCTCTTCAATTTAATAATGTCCTTCCTTTAGCCAGGTGAACTTCATAAGAACTTCTTCTTGAAAAGATTCTGTGATTTGGTCTCGACTGCCAAAACGCTCCACCATAAGAAATTTCCCCTCACCTCATTCCTAAATGGCCTACCCTGTATGCCTAAACTGTTACCCTGGTTCAGGACTCCTCTGTCTTAGGGAATATATTTCCTACACCTACCCAGCCTAGGCCTGTTTGAATTTCATAGGTTTCTAGGGAAATCCCCCCTCATTCTTCTAAACTGCAATGAATATAGTCTTGTTTATCCAGTGTCTCTTCATACATCAGTCCCGCCATCCCAGGAATCAGTCTGGGAAACCTTTGCTGCACTCCCCCCATAGTCTGAACATCCTTCCTCAGATAAGGAGACCAAAAGCTCCAGGTGTGGTCTCACCAATTGCAACAAGACATCCCTGCTCCTGTACTCAAAGTTTTGTGAGAAAAGACCAGAGATCCGGACGTAGGAATCTGAAGCCATAGTCACACAATGGCGTTGGACAGGCAGTGACAAAGGTAATGGCAGAATCACAAGTGACCAGAACTGGAGAAACAAAGAGGGCAGAATCGTGTTGACATCTTCCAAGTGAATCTGTTCAGAGATGCTATTACATATCTTAGGATCAAGTGGGACTGGAAACTGGATCTTTCAGCTGAGAGGCAGGGACACTATCACTGCACCATAACAGCCTCCCTGGATGCTTATATACTTAGTTTCTGATGGAACCCCCATTTGGCAATACTTTTCCCCCAATTGTGTGGATTAACACTAGAGGACACTGGAGAAACTCAGCAGGTCTGGCAGCATCAATGGAGAGAGAAAGCCAGCATCCGCAGTATTTTGCTTTCTCTTGCGGGTGAACTTTCTGGGTTGGGCGGAGTGCAGCCAATTGAGGTCACCTTCAGGACTGGGCATCCAATTGGGTGCAACAGGCAGGTTGAAGAGCCAGAAGTGAGTGAGTGAATGAACGAGTGAGTGAGTGAGTGAACGAGTGAGTGAGTGAGTGGGTGAGTGCCTAACAGCCGTTTCTTTCCCAATGCTCCTAGCCAACCTCCCCTTGATCCTGCCTCCAACTACATGGTAAATTCCATTCAAATCCCACAGAGAATGGAGCAGACTCCAAGTGTAGGTTAGGCCGAGGCTATGAAGGGATTTGATCAGTACAGTGAGTGTTATAAATCTGAGGTGTTGCTGGTCTGGAAACTGCTGTCAAGTTAGTGAGCTTAATACAAACATCAATCATTGTTTACTTCTAACTCTGAGTAAAGAAATTAAAATGATTACACGTTGTTATTCCTATTGTGTCAGGAAGGATAAACTGTCTGAATACACATACAGAGCTGAAAATGTGTTGCTGGAAAAGCGCAGCAGGTCAGGCAGCGTCCAAGGAGCAGGAGAATCGACGTTTCGGGCATGAGCCCTTCTTCAGCTCTGATCGCCAGCATCTGCAGTCCTCACTTTCTCCTACCTGAATACACATACAAGCAGAAATAGCCCCGTTGGTTCTGGCAGCAGACACAGAGGAGCACATCAGACGAATGAGACTCCGGGAATTCTTTCAAGATGCCAGCAGTGATCCCAGTAAGCCCACTGATGAACTGGAACAGTCATCACAGGGATCTGTAGAGGAGCGACCAAAGGTGTCAACATGGACCCCACCAGAGGGCCGCTGCCCTGGGCTTGACATGTATGCTCAAACTGTCAGGAAATATATAAATGCCAGATTCATCAGCCGTACCCACAAGGTAGAGCAAAACATCACCCGTTCCCAACGCAATGCCATCCAGGCTCTCAAAACCAATGACAACATTGTCATCAAAGCAGCAGATAAAGAAGGAGCTATTGTTATTCACAATAGAACAGATTACTGCGAGGAAGTGTACCGACAACTGAACAACCAGGAACACTACAGGCAACTACCAGCTGATCCGACCAAAGAACACACCCGAGAATTAAACACACTGATCAGAACTTTGGATCCAGTCCTTCAGAGTTCGCTACGCACCCTCATCCCACGTACTTCTCGTGTAGGCGACTTCTACTGCCTTCCAAAGGTACACAAAGCCAACACACCGGGACGTCCCATCGTATCGGGCAATGTGACCCTATGTGAGAATCTCTCCGGCTATGTGGAAGGCATCTTGAAACCTTGTATTGTACAGGGGATCTCCAGCTTCTGTCACGACACTATGGATTTCT
>NC_057732.1:6384932-6393966 GCF_004010195.1 Chiloscyllium plagiosum
AATCAAGGTATTTTTCAATGTATAATTTCAGTTACATCACACTGTAAATTTTTGCTATAAATTCTGTGTTATGATTGAGCCCTCCACTACCACCTGATGAAGGAGCGTCGCTCCGAAAGCTAGTGTGCTTCCAATTAAACCTGTTGGACTATAACCTGGTGTTGTGTGATTTTTAACTTTGTACACCCCAGTCCAACACCAGCATCTCCAAATCATTCCCTGTTATCAGTCTTTTGAATGGACTTCTCAAATGTTAAAGTTGATCTCTCTATCTCAGCAGCATCTCTGCTGCTGTAACACTGTATTCTGCACTCTGTTCTGCTGTTCTGATGCACTTCACGTGATCTACCTGTAGAGCACGTAATACAAGACTTTTTACCATATCTCAGTACACTTGACAATAATAAATCAAATCAAACCAAAGTTTGTTTTTTGACTCGGCATTCTTCATTTTGACCTTGTTTGTCATTTTCATTCACATTTCACTTCTTCTATTCATTCTTACTTGTCTTTCATTCGACTGTGTGGCCAAAGAGATTGTGGTCCACCTAACAAGCTAAAAGCTGTTCCATTCACAACAGGAATTCCTTCAAATTGTGTCCTAGGCCTGATCATCTTCACCTACAATGGCCTTCCCTCCATCAGAAGGTCATAAGTGGGATATTCACTGAGGATTGCATAATGTTCAGTTCCATTCACAACTCCTCAGAAACTGAAGCACTTTAAATGCAATTACAACAAAACTCAGACAACATTCACACTTGGACTGATATGTGGCAAGTAACCTTCTTACCACATAAGTACCAGGCAATGACCATGTCCAACAATTGAGAGACTATAGGGTGTTGATGAGAGCACATCTGGAGTACATAGTACTGGTCACCGTACTTGCGGAAGGATGTTAATGATTTGGAAGCTGTTCGGAAGAGGTTTACTAAACTAGCACCTGCAATGAATGGATTGTCTTATGAGGAAAGGATAGACAGGCTAGGTCTCCACCCTTGGGAGTGTGAAAGATTAGATGCGATTTGATTGTGTTGGGCTGAAGGGCCTGTTTCCACACTGTAAGTAATCTAATCTAATCTACGATCCTGAGGGGATTTGATCAGGTGGATGCTGTTTCCTTTTGTGGGAGAATCTAGAACTAGGGGCTGTTGTTGAGAAATGAGGCGTTGTCCATTTAAAAGAGAGATGAAGAAATGTTTTTGTTTGAAGGCAATGAGTATTTTGAATTCTCTTCCTCAAAAGGCAGTGGATGCAATATCTTCAAATATTTTTAATGCAGCAGGAGGTAGATTCTCAATAACCAAGGGAATGAAAGGTTAGTGGGGATACATAGGAATGTAGAATTGAGGTTAAAATTGGATAACTGCGATCTTATTGAATGGCAAAGCAGGATCAAGGGGCCGAATGGCCTCATTTTGTTCCATGTTTGCATGTTCATACTAAGCATCTCCCCTTTATATTCACTGAAATCACCACAAACGAATCCCCCACTATCAACATCATGAGTGTTATCATTGACCAAAGATTATCTTCTGTACAGGACATTCATTAGGCCACTGTTGGAATATTGCGTGCAATTCTGGTCTCCTTCCTATCGGAAAGATGTTGTGAAACTTGAAAGGGTTCAGAAAAGATTTACAAGCATGTTGCCAGGGTTGGAGGATTTGAGCTACAGGGAGAGGCTGAACAGGCTGGGCTGTTTTCCCTGGAGCATCGGAGGCTGAGGGGTGACCTTATAGAGGTCTACAAAATTATGAGGGGCATGGATAGGATAAATAGACAAAGTCTTTTCCCTGGGGTCGGGGAGTCCAGAACTAGAGGGCATACGTTTATAGTGCATGGACGGGTTGGACCGAAGGGTCTGTTTCCATGCTGTACATCTCTATGACTCTATTAGAGTGGTGCTGGAAAAGCACAGCAGGTCAGGCAGCAAGTGAGGTGCAGGAAAATCCATGTTTCGGGCAGGAGCCCTTCATCAAGAATCAAAGATTATCTTCGCCAACCATATAAATGCTAGCGAAACCAAATCAGATGATGTGCGAAGCAGACATCTGGAAACAGCACAGACCAATCCCAGGAGGAGAAGATCAGCTTCATGACAGGAGATCAGCAGATTCCATCCAGTGCTTGGAAAGAAAACACCAGAAGAAGAAGGTAGGAATTAAGTACAGCAAGTAGGACAGCCAAAATTTGAGCTCTGTACTCCACATCCTGCCACCTTGTCATGTTTGTATGGTTTATTTTCTGCTATTAACACCTAACACTCACCTATACACTTCCCCTATACCCTTTCTCTACTATCATTAACACTCCCTTTATTCTTTGTTCCAGTGGAAGGAATCAAACTAGTTAAAGCCAAGACAACACTGGTCAGGGAAACAGCTAATCATGGAAAAACAGGTCTAAAAACAAATTTGATTACTGAACCAATTGTAAAGTAATTAATCAGAGGTCAAATTTTAAAAGATTCCATCAATTATCTTTGACTCACGGTGGAATCTAAGTAGAAGACAGAATCCTGAGATTAATTATATTGGCTTATAAAAAATGTTTCATGTGGTCAATCAGAGATGGTGGCCAGTGTGCCATACATGGCACGCTCAAATGTGACTGAGGAAGTGAGCATGCAGTTTTCACCAGTAGTGCAATCACTGACAGCAAACGAAAGTATCTAGCTTAGTCAACAAGATGAAGTAAAAAGTCTACACAATGCATTGCGGATTTACTGGCAGATTGAGAATAAAGATCCACTAACACAGATTGAAGATGGGGTACATATGACTCAACGGAAACCACCACTGAGCAAGATCCAAATATTCAGGCGCAGACAAGAGGAAGCAACACAAGAAAACTACAAAGAAGAAATTGCCTGGTTAAGAGGTCCAGGATACTGCAAAAAAATGGAAGTTTCAACACAGCAGTTGCCCTCCACAAACAAAAATCCATAAGATTAGGTCCTCCAGCTCTAACAACAGATCAACTGCCTATTGCAGCAGGAAAGGTAAGCTCAGCAAAGGACGTCCAAGAGATAACAGATCATCTAGTTTAGAGGGACTTTCAGACCTCGCTCAGGTACAGAAATAAAGTCAACAGCCTTCAACCTACAGCCCTACCAATCTTCCAGACCTGGAGACAATACATTCTAGGGAAATAGTGGAATCTCCACACTGCTTCAATTGGTGAAATCAAAGCCCTCGGGGGAGATGGATTGGTGGCAAAAATAATTATATTTACAAATGTATACATATTCATAATGAAGAAAACTCCTTCATGAGCACACACCAGGTTGCGATTTCTGTAACAATATCAATCAGATTAATGTAACTTGTACATTGTTGCTATATTACAATAAGCTGCATCTTCTTTAAGACAAGTGCCCATTTCAATAGACTAGCAAGTGGTTTTCTTCTACCATGCTAAATGAAGCTAGGATCTGTAGATCCCTCCTAGGCAAGAGAATGGTGGCAGAAAATCGAGCAGGTAGCTCATGCAACATGTTAACATATGAGGATTTATCTTGCAACATAAACAATTAAGGACCGGCAAGAATTGTCACTGACACCCACATCCCATATCAGAAAAAAGAAAAATTAGATAGGATGAGATGAAGAAAGATGCAAGATGGCTTATGCAATACATAAATGAGCATCAACCTATTGGGTCAAATGGTCAGTTTCTCTGCTATAATATCTACGTGGTGTCAACATAATTGCAAGTAATGTGCCTTTACAGAATAAGATTCATGAGTGTACAAAGGCAAATTTGACCTTCAATTTTTGGGCCAGGAAGTCCACAGATGGTGGATGACAGGAAGTGAAAAATCAATCTGATGTAGAGTACACATTTGTGAAATCTCAAGGGCTGAGCAACTTAAGAACATATGCTGTGATTGTTGCTATAGTGCTTTTCACAAGGGTCTACAATCCAAAAAGACATCATTCTGTAAAGACTTTGAGGATATGATCATTAATAATATTCTAAATAGGAAACTACATCAGCAGGACTTGAAATTTAAGGCAACTGATTGGATCCAGATTTTATCCATTTTCACATTTCTTTTGTGGAAGATATGAAGTCCTCATTTAGTTCCTTACCCTATTTCTGGCTCACATGAAATTTCTGGCTCAGTCCTGTCGTTGTTTGATAGCACAGAACTTGGATATTGTTAAAAAAGCATTTTGCCCAAACTTGTCATCCTGTACTCATCAGGACAGTTTGCAAGAAATCTCAATATAATGTGAAAACAATATTTATACTGCATGAGAGGGTAATGCTGATGGGTTGGCAACTGGACAGAATGGCAGAGGCACTGACCTGGAGAATGCACCAGTTAATTGATGATTGGCAGTGTACTGCCAAGTTTTGTTTAAAATTGTTCCAAGCAGATTGACTCTGATTCATCAAGACACACCATGCTCTTCTTATGAATTCACTGATGAGTGCAAGCTGAAAAACTTTGACAAAGTTTGCCTCTTGTTTCAGCAATACTCAGAGTACTGTAAAGACCTTATCATTTTACGTTCTGTATATTTGATTGTGGGCTGAAATGGGGAACAGAATGCTTTAAAAACCAAGGTTTGTGAAAAGGATTACTGTACATTCTAAAAGCAAGTTACCTGCCAGTCAATGTAAGCACTGTTTACACTATTACTCCTTCAAGCAGTCATGGAAGGAGAATCCTGAGCTGGAGCCAAGGGAACTACACAAAGGGAGATTCAACCAGCAACAAGCAGTTGATTGGTCTGTGGAATGGTGACCAGATATTGATGACAAAGGCCTTCTGCTTGACAATAATTAGGTGATTGGCTCCGAAGTAGCTGAACAGCTTGTGGGTGTGAATGTTCAGACAGAAGCCATTGGACCTCCAGAAAGGAAGGTGCTGTGCTTCTCCCTGCAGTTAAAAACCACCTAAGGCCTAAAGAAAGCCGATTTATTTTCCCACATCAGTTGCCGTAAGCTGTGGCTTTTAACCAAGCAACTGAAAGTGCTTGGAGAGAGAACATTAGAGGAGCAATAAGTCCTAACAAGTCAAAAAGTTCATCTCAGCAAATCCTGTGAACAGGGTCTGTTGAACTGCCTCTGCCCGTACCACCCATGTTTTTGGGTCTGCCGGTCTGTGGATATTGGCAGAAACATGTCAGGGTGTTAGAGTTTTAATTAGTAGAGTTATATATCTATGGTTCATAATTGTTTACCAGTAGCTACAATTTATTTGTTCTTTTACAAATAGTAACTTTTTATTTAGCACAGGAACCTGGCCAGTGCTTTCTATCAACCTGGGTCTAAAGGACAGGTAAATTGAGGAATTGTGTGTAATTTTGTAAAATCTTTAACTTTTGTGATGACTTCGAAACTAGGGGAGCTTGATTTCCAGCATGTTATCCCAGTGAGATATAACAGTACTCCCAGGTTTTTCACTGTTTTTAAACAAAATTCTGTACATTCAGTGAGCCCCTACAATGTTAGCACTGGTACCACTAGGGGATTGTAGAGGACACAGAAAAAGGTACATGCTCATAGGAAAACATAACACGGACAGTTTAGATTCAACTGTTTTGAACTGAATGTAGCAACCATGTGGAACAAACTCTTTAAGGTGAATGTAGGGGTAGATTTTGTGCACAGAGT
Source organism: Chiloscyllium plagiosum (assembly GCF_004010195.1). Taxonomy (NCBI): domain Eukaryota; kingdom Metazoa; phylum Chordata; class Chondrichthyes; order Orectolobiformes; family Hemiscylliidae; genus Chiloscyllium; species Chiloscyllium plagiosum. Next base: position 6,390,567 of record NC_057732.1, read on the forward strand.
GGAGATGATTTAGACAGTTACTTCAGGAAGTGAGCAGTTGAGAGGTGTTCATTTTCACAGATCACAATTTTCTGTTTAAATTTCACGCTCGTGCATTTCAACGGTTACTTCAAAAGCTTCGGAAAAGAATCTCCAGAACTTGGCGCTGTTCATTGTTTTAGGTACTGTACTGAAAGCCCCTTTGTTCGAACCTTGATTACTTCTGTGAAATCAGACCATTTTTAAATAATTGGAAACAAAGAACTGTGGACACTGGAAATCTGAAACAATAAAAGGAAATTGCTGGAGGGATTCAGCAGGTCTGGCAGCATCTGTGGAGAGAAAGTAGTTAATCTTTTGGGTCTACTGGCCTTTCTTCATTTTTAAATAAACCTACTTATTTAGGTTTAACCTCGGACACTGAGCACTTGCCAGGTACCTGTAGTTTGTCAATGCATCATTTTATAGCAAATGGGTAATTTTGATTGTGCATCTTACAATTCTATTCAAATCATGCTGAAGATTGGTTCATAGTTGATGCAGGAGTGCTTCTTAGAAATGTCCTTTTTTGCTGTGAAAAGACCAACGATACCTGAGAGAAAGCAAAACAACAGTGCAATGAATGAAACATAAGCAGCATTCATTTAGTTTGTAAAATTAATACTTTTACCTGTCCTGTTGATATTGCCTTTATTTCTAATTAATGAAAGGTGGTGATTAGGTTCATAATAGAAATGGTGGGACTGAAAAAGAAAGCAGCCTCAGCTATTTGTTGTATCCTGTAACTGTAATGCATTCGTCTATAAAATCTTTCCTATGGGCTCTTGGTTATTATGATGGTTATGATGATATGTGACCTGTTACCCAAAAAATGTTTAATCAACACATTCCTGTGAGAACTGTCTCATCCCAATTAACCATCCTATTTAGTGGAAATTACGGTCAACTGCTCTGATTGGATACCTCTCTAACTCAGCTATCTGCTCAGTTTACCGGCTGTGATAAAATGATTCTGCGTTATGCCCAATTTTACAACTTGTCTCCTTCATTTTTAAAGACCGAATGAGATGGGTAATGCTAAAGAAGGATACTTCTCAAAGAAAAAGCATCAAACTTAGAAACCAAACAGGCTAGAAGAGGATAGGCTTCATACAGTGTGAGTTATTATTGAAAACACAATAGGGAGCCGACAGCTAATTGGGATAATTAGCTCCAGCTTTCACACTGCATGGGAAACATCATATGCTATTATCAAAGACTAACTATATATTAGATATTGATAACAGGAAAGCAGCCTTTTACTTCCAGATATCCTCAGATGGTGTGGAATATATTATCAGCTCTGAATTTACATTGTTGAATCTGCCATAACCTGACCGTTACTATTGACCAAAACTATCTTAATCTTCCAGGTACATGTTGTGGCTGTAAGTTAATCAGAGGCTAGGATTCCTGCAGCCCATAACTCACCTCCTGACTCCCCACCACCTACAAGGCATAAATCAGGAGTGTGTTGGAATACTCTCCATTTGCCTGGATGAGTGCAGCTCCAATACTGGAGAAGCTTGACGCTATCCAAGACAAAGCAGCTGGCTTATCTGGCACCATATCCATTCCCTTCATCAACATCTCTCAATAGCAGCAGTGTGTGCCATTTATGAGATGTACTGCAGAAATTCACTAAGGAGCCTTAGACTCCACCTTCCAAACCGACAACCACTCCCATCAAGAAGGATAGGGACAGCAGTTACATGGGGAATATTATCTCCTGCAAATTCCTCTCTCTGAGGGACTCACCACCCTGATTTGGAAATATATCACCATTCCTTCAGTATCACTGGATTGAAATCTTGGAATTCCCTTCCCTTTAACATTGTGGATCTACGTACAGCACATGGATGGCAGCAGTTTAAAAAGGCAGCACCCCACTACCTTCTTAAGGGCAACAGGCAATAAATGCTGGCCATTAGGTCGTTTTTTGTAATTGCATCCTTTTCTGAGTAGGTATTTAAAACTTCTCCTGTACAACTTATCAACAAATGTTTGTGCATTTCAGCTGCTGGAACCAAATCTAAAGAGCTGAACAAATTCCTTTCTTTTCAATCCTAAGGTTACTGTCAGACAGTGTTGAATTTTTAAACAGATGTGAATTTTCCCAATTCATTATGTATTTGAACATGCATTAAAACTACAATGAGCATGCCAGACAAATCTCTCTGAGTTATTCAAGATTTAGGAGTTTGTTTGTTGAAAATTTACTCAAGTATAAAACTATTGAGAAAACCAGTCCCAATTTCTGTTTCCATGTTGTATGACTCTATAACATACACATGAACAAATAGAACAATGGACAGAACGAGGGGAGATGGAATTGAAAACAATTACAGTACTCAGCTGAAGAAATGATATGCTCTAATGCTGATTTTGAGTTTCTGGGAAGATTGCAACTGAGATGGTTACGTTGTTCTCTTGAATATAATTGTACAGAGCAGATATCCATATCATACTAGCTCTCAGTTTGCAGTCAACTTCCTGTCAGGGCTGAATAGTTTTACAGGCATGTCACTTCCAAAGAGAGAGATGTTATAATCCACGACAAGTAGCAAAACAACAAGCTTAAAATCACGGCTTCTCATGAAGGGGGATCTCCACGTGTGAATACTGGCTGTTGGTCTACTATGGGGACCAAAAGCTTTTAGCAAAGAATTTTGATAGTCTGTTATCAGAGTTCCTCTATTATATTTTGATATCAATGAGAAGTCGGGTTTCTATCCCTCTCTTTCAATATCAGGTTTTGCAAGATGAGATTTTTTCCTGATGATATTTATAGTTGAAAAAAATCCATCACCAGAGATATTGGAGGTCTTATTGTGATGTTTGGATTCCAAGTGAGAGGCTTTCATGTCTAGTCACTGCCTTTTCAGGTGCAGTTTCAGCCATATCAATTTCATCCCTTTGTAAATTCCTTTTAAATTAGTTACTTTCCAATCCGATGGCCAATCGTAAAATGCACCAGTTCATTTTATTAACTGTTTCTCCTCAAACCAAAGACCGAGGCTTTTAATTTGGTCAATTAGTTTTACAGATTATTAATCCACATTTTGTATCATCCTGATATAGCCAATACGTTTGCATTCCCAGACCAGTATATAATTCCAAAGGACTGGTTCTGAGTTTGCTTTGATTTGAAAGATGAAGAGCTGGGGAGAATTCTTTCAGACACACTGGCCAATATTCATCTCTGAAGTCATTCAGTCACTGGAGGTTCCAACTGCCAATCTCCCTTCCCACCTATCCGCTCCACCCTCCTCTCTGACCTATCACCTCCATCCCCACCCCCATTCACCCATTGTACACTTTGCTACCTTCCCCCACCCTCCTCCCTGACCTATTACCTCCATCCCCACCCCCATTCACCCAT
>NC_057732.1:6394003-6431024 GCF_004010195.1 Chiloscyllium plagiosum
CCCACTCTGGAGGCTTCCTGCCTCTATTCCTGATGAAGGGCTTTTGCCCGAAACGTTGATTTTCCTGTACCTCGGATGCTGCCTGACCTGCTGTGCTTTTCCAGCACCACTCTGATCTAAACACTGGAGGTTTCATAGTTGAGTCAAGACATCATATCAACACTTCTTCCTGGAAAGAAGACATGAACCATTCCCATTGACCACCACCCTCCTCTGCCTGCTATGCTTATCCTCACCCCTGTACAATTTCTCTTTTAACTCCTCTCACTTTCTTCAGGTCAGAGGGGTGGCCATGGGTATGCACATAGGCCCCCTGTTATATTTGTCTCTTTGATGGGTACATGGAACATTCCATGTTCTAGTCCTATTCCAGCCTCCACCCCAACTCTTTCTCAGGTATAGCAATGATATCATCGGCGATGCTTCTAACTCTTGTCTGGAATTGGAAATGTTTATCATTTTCACCTCCAATTTCCACCCCACTCTCACCTTCACCGGGTCTCTCTCTGACTCCTCCCTCCCTTTCCTCGACATCTCTGTTTCTATTTCTGGGGGTAGACTGGCCATCAATATCCACTGCAAACTCCCTGATTCTCACAGTTACCTTGACTACATATCCTCACAACCTGAAGAAGGGTTCTAGCCCGAAATGTCAATTTTCCTGCTCCTCGGATGCTGCCTGACCTGCTATGCTTTTCCAGCAACACACTCTCAACTCTGTGTGCTTTTCCAGTAACACACTCTCAACTCTGATCTCCAGCATCTGCAGACCTCACTGTCTCCTACACATCCTCACACCCTATTTCATGGAAAGATTCTATTCCATTCCCCCAGATCCTCCGTCTGCGTCACATCTGGTCTGCTGCTGCCAACTTTGAAAAGGGAGCCTCTGAAAGGTCCACTTTCTTCCTCAGCCGAGAATTCCCCAGCACTATGGTCTCTCTTGCATCCCACAACAGTGCGAGGGTCTCTCTGGCTCTCACCTACCATTCTACCAGCATCCACATCTAGAGGATCATAGTCACCGCTTCCATTACCTCCAGCAGGATACCACCACCAGACAAATATTCTCCTCCCGTTCCTTGTCAGCTGTCTGCAGGAATCATTCCTTCCTGGATACTCTGGTCCAATCCTCCTTCACTCCCAACATCCCTCCCCATTGCCCCCTGGCACCCTCCTCTGAAATTGCAGGAGTTGTAACATCTATCTGTTTATTTCCTTCCTCCAAAGCTCCAAATACATCTTCCAGATGAACCAGTGCTTGATCTGTCACTTCATCCAATCTAGTCTACTCACAGTGTCATGATTTGGAGATGTCAGTGTTGGATTAGAATCAATCTAAACATTATGGCACAGGGGGCTACCACAGGGGGCTAACACCTTCAACATATTGTCTAGCTAACTCCATTTGTTACAGTTAACCTGAGAATGCAACTTTTTAAAAAAGGTTTTGTGATTTACACATGAAAGAAGTGAAACCATCATGGTATTCGAACAGATAAAAGACTCAACAGACAATCAGGGTATTTTTCAATGTATAATTTCAGTTACATCACACTGTAAACTTTTGCTATAAATTCTGTGTCTTACAATTGTGTCCTCCACAACCACCTGATGAAGGAGCGGTGCTCCAAAAGCTAGTGCTTCCAGTTAAACCTGTTGGACTATAACCTGGTGTTGCGTGACTTTTAACTACTCACAATGTGGTCTCCTCTACACTGGGAAACAAAGCGTTGACTGGGTGACTAGTTTGCAGAACACGAACATTCTGTCCCCAAAAGACCCTGAGCTTCCAGTTGCTTGCCACTTCAACACCCCACCCAGTTCCCTGGCCAACATCTCTGTCTCAGGCTTGCTGCAGTGTCCCAGTGAAGCTCAGCATAAACTGGGAGAACAGCACCTCATTTTCCACTTGGGAACTCCATGTCAAGTTCAACAATTTTACCATGTGCTTACCCCAATCCCCACACACCAGGCCTTGCTATGGTCTGCTATGACCTATTGTTAGCCACTAACAGTCTCCATTAACAGCTATTCAACCTCCTAGCCAGAACGTTATTCACTCCTTTGCCTGTCCAATTGTTTTTCTCTCTCTTGGGCTTTACCTCTTTTTAATACTTACTCCTTACTCCCTCCCCCTTCTTCCGCATCAAAACCAACCTTTTCCTAGCTACCATCAGTTCTGAAGAAGGGTAACTGGACTCAAAATGTTAACTCTGATTTCTCTCCCTAGCTGCTGCCAGACCTTCTGAGCTTTTCCAGCGATTTCTGTTTTTGTTGTTGTTGCCAACATTTCACGGTCTCTAGAAGTTAAAAGTTAAACAAAATGTACAGCTGCCAGAATCCCAGAGGACTCTCATTAGAGAGATAAGACTGGTTGTGGTTCATCCTGAAGGTCACCATGTCTCAGGTGAGGGGAGAGGTTAGAGAATGTGGGACCTGAGTGGTAACTTTAGCCAGTGTGGGAATTGAACCCAAGCTGTTGGCATCACTCTGCATTGTAAACCAGGCACAAACCTCCCAAACACTACTGTAAACAAACAGCAGGAAAAATAATTGGAGCACTAAACATTTTTTTTAAATGTTCTGCACACAACTTGATTAGTTTTTAAAATGTTGGAGATGGGGAAATAGGGCTGTTTGACCAAATATCATCCAACTATTCATCAACGCAACTGAATACCTTCAAATTGACTCTGAAGCAGCATACAATCTCTACAGCACAGAAAGAGACCATTTGGTCCATCAAGTCCACACTGACTCTCTGAAGAGCATCCCAATCACACCCCATCCCTATCCCCATAACCCCACATTTCCCATGGCTAGCCCACCCAGCCGGCACATCCCTGGTCACTGCAGACAATTTAGCATGGCCTTCGAGACAGTGAGGTCAGCAGGTGCTGGAGATCAGAGTTGAGAGGGTGTTGTTGGAAAAGCACAACAGCTCCAGCCCCACACCAGGTCCTAGCTCCCCGCCCTGCCGTGTGTTCACCATCCCTCGTTGTTGGAAAAGCACAACAGGTCAGGCAGCATCCGAGGAGCAGGAAAAATCGACATTTCAGGCCGGAGCCCGTCATCAGGAATGAGGCTGGGAGCCTCGGGGATAAAGAGATAAATGGGAGGAGGGTGGGGCTGGGGAGAAGGTACCCTTCCACTGACACTCTTATTCATTTGGCTGAACTGGTCCGCACCCTCAACAAGTTCTCCTTTTATTCCTCCCCCTTCCCCCAGACGAAAGGGGTAGCCACTGATACCTGCATGGGCCCCAGCTATGCCTGTCTCTTTGTCGGCTACGTAGAACAGTCCATCTTCCATAGTTACACCGGCACCACTTCCCACCTCTTCCTCCGCTACATTGATGACTGCATCAGTGCCACCTCGTGCTCCCATGAGGAGGTCAAACAGTTCACCAACTTCACCAACACATCCCCCCCCGACCTTAAATTCACCTGGACATCTCTGACACCTTCCCCCCCCCACTTCCTAGACCTCTCTATCTCCATCCATGAGGACCGACTCAACACTGACATTTTTTTACAAACCTACCAACTCCCACAGCTACCTGGATTACACCTCCTGCAAAAATGCTATTCCGTATTCACAACTCTTCTGCCGCATCTGCTCCCAGGAGGACCAGTTCCACCACAAAACATATCAGATGGCCTCCTTCTTTAAAGACTGAAATTTCCCTTCCCACATGGTTGAAGATGCCCTCCAACGCATCTCATCCACATCCTGCACCTCTGCCCTCAAACCCCACCCCTCCAACCGCAACAAGGACAGAACCCCTGATCCTCACCTTCCACCCCACCAACCTCCACATAAACTGCGTCATTCGCTGACATTTCTGCCACCTCCAAACGGACTCCACCACCAGGGATATATTTCCCTCCCCATCCCTATTCCGCAAAGACCATTCCCTCTGCGACTATCTGATCAGGTCCAAGCCCCCTTACAGGTCACTCTCCTGCAAAACCTGCGCACACACCTCCCCCCCTCACTTCCGTCCAAGGCCCCAAAGGAGCTTTCCACATCCATCAAAGTTTCATCTGCGCTTCCACATATGTCATTTATTTTATCCTTTGCTCCCGATACAGACTCCTTTACATTGGGGAGACTGGATGCCTTCTCGCAGAGCACTTTACAGAACATCTCTGGGACACCCGCACCAATCAACCCCATTACCCTATGGCCAAACATTTCAACTCCCCCTCCCATTCTGCCAAGAACATGAAGGACCTGGACCTCCTCCACCGCCACTCCCTCACCACCAGACACCTGGAGGAAGGACACCTTATCTTCTGCCTCGGAACACTCCCACCCCAGGGCATCAATGTGAACTTGACCAGTTTCCTCATTTTCCCTCCCCCATCTTATTCCAGTTCCAACCTTCTAGCTCCACCATCCTCATGACCTGTCCCACCTGTCAATCTTCCTTCCCACCTACCCGCTCCACACTCCTCTCCGACCTATCACCTTTATTCCCCACCTCTATCCACCTATTGCACTCTCAGCTACCTTCTTCCCTCATTCCTGATGAAGGGAACGTTGATTTTCCTGCTCCTCGGATGCTGCTTGACCTGCTGTGCTTTTCCAGCAACACACTCTCAACTTCGAACTAACCTGCACATTGTTAGACTGTGGGAGGAAAACCACGCAGACATAGGGAGAACATGCAAACTCCACACAGACAGCCCCTCAAACTGAAATCAAACTTGGGTCCCTGGTGCTGTGAGGCACCAGTGCTAACCACTGAGCCAGTGTACTGTCTGAACTCATCACAAGGATGGAAATGTTGGGCAGGGGAATGGAAGATAAATGATTGGAAATGGGAGATCACATAAGCCTATGGCCAACCAGACATCAAAATTATTTCACAACCTGCGACAGACACCATCTTAAAAATCTGTTTTTGAAGTAAATGCTTCACAGTGATACATTATGTTCTTAGATAGGGAAGGAATTTTGAGTCTTCCGGTTTATATCACATTCTATGTGGTGGGATTGACCTGTTTTCTGATTGTAGAGTGTGCCTCAATACTATATAGTCTGCCTGCATAGGTTTAGTCAAAATGGGCAAAAGAAAACCTGCTAGTGCAGCATTTCCCACCCACTATTACCTGAAGCTTTCTAGTTAATAATTTGGTATCACAATCCCTTCCCCATGCTGTGTGGATATTATTTCCCAAGCAAGCACCTGATTGAAAACAGACTGACAAACTATATATTATATAATAACAAGTTTCTAATTGATGTTAAAAATAATCCAATGACTCCTTGCATGTATCTGTAACTTATAAGCAGAGCAGCTTGGTGCTGATGTGATATTAGGTTCTAGCTGTAGGGCTTCATGCAGCGTTCGAGGCAGTACGTTTACACTTGCTGTGTTAAGACAGCTTTGCTTTCTAGTGAGGTCTCTTCCTGGTATGTATAAGAAAACAAAGAATCTAAGCTCGCATTGAAGCCTTCTGTGTTGCAGTTTATTCATAGAGTCACAGAGATATAAAGCATGGAAATTCACCATTCAAACCAACTTGTCCATGCCAACCAGATATTCTAAATTAATCTAGTCCCATTTGCCAGCACTTGGCCCATATCCCTCTAAAACCTTCCTATTCATATACCCATCCAGATGCCTTTTAAATATTATAATTGTTTCAGCCTCTATCCCCCTCCTTTCCTTTTTTTTAGTTCACTCACAGGATATGGTTTGGTCAGTATTTTGTTGCCCATCCCTAATTGCCCAGAGGGCAATTAAAAGTCAACCACATTCAGATTCAAGATGGCGGTGATCTAACAGGCCTGCCTTACTGAGTCTGCTTTTGCCCTCCACATTTTATCTATTCTGGGAAACATCAGTAATTTTAAGTGATTAGAATCGCTATATATCCTTTTTAGTGAACTGGGAGGATGACTAAAGGCAAAGGGCCACATGGATCAGAACAAGCAAGTGATAGACGCACCCGCTGCCACAACGTTGAAAGCCCCGTTGGATTTACCTGCTCAGCAAAGCCTGGCTTCGGAGTTTGTTAAATTCCAAGAAAGTTAAACTCCAAGAAAAGATCAAAGAATTCCGGGCCAGGCTGGAACCGATCTCGGCCACGCTGCAGAAGCATGAGAAGGAGGTGCAGCGTCTTGGTCAGCGCGTGGAGGAGATCGAGCGGTGGACCCCGCAGCATCGGAGACCGCGGCCGAATCCTCAGTGGAACAGATCCATGCTCTGGAAAAGCAGGTACAGGCCTTAGTGGAGCAGGTTGATGACCTGGAAAATTGAGGTCGGAGAAAGAACGTTCGTATTATTGGGCTGCGGGAGTGAGAAGAAGGGGATCAGCCGGCTTTCCCGAGCAATGGCTGCCGCAGTTTCTGGGATGTGACGTTGAGGCGGGATGGTGCGGATCGATCAGGTTCTTCGGGTCATGGTGCACAGGCCCGGGTCGGACCAACGCCCCCGCCCAGTCCTAGTACACCTCCAGTTCTATAGAGACAAACATAAGGTGTTGGAAACTTCCAGAATGCTGGGAGGGATCCATAGGCCCTAATTTACAAGGGGTCAAAGATTATGGTTTTTCAGGACTTTTCTGCGGCTGTGATCCATACGAGGAAGACCTTTGATGACATAAAGAAGAAGCTGAGGGATCTGGATAACCAGTACTCTGTAAGGTACCTGGCAGTGTTCTGTTTCAGCCACGGAGTATCTATACATGTCTTTGACTCATCAGAGAAAGCAAAGAACCTTTTGGACTCTTTAAAATAGACTGATTGGCTCAAGCAATATGGACAGTAATTGTTCTCCTTTGTTGTTGTTTCTTTTGTTTTGTTTTGTCTTTTCTCTTTCCTTTCGTTTTTCGCTTTCCTGGTGGGAAGCATTGTTGGAATTTTTGGTTTGCTTTTTCCAGCAATAATGGAAGTCGATTTATGTGTGGGATGGATGAAATGCTCCCTTTTACTTCCTGTGCTTATAAGATTTATGTATTTTTTAACTTTTGTTTTGCCTGGGTTTGGGGTGCAGTTTTAGCTAGAAGAAATCATGGAGGTGTGTGTGGGTGGTGTGAGTGCCCCCTATAAGCAAGGGGAAAAGTGTCCTCTTATCTGTTTTCTGCATTGGTTTAGTTGTAGTGTTTAAAAGTTTTGTTTTGGTAGATTTTATGTATATGTTCTTCAGGCACTATGAGTCTTTAACTGTTTCCACTTGGCATGTCATGAATAGGGTTTTTCCTCTCAGGGGTTCACAGGCTGTTTTAGATAACTATGGCACCTGGAATATTAAGGGGAGTCACTCACCGATTAAGAGAAATAAAGTACTTTCAAGTCTTAGGAAGGAGAGGGTGGATGTCACTCTGTTACAGATACCCATCTTGATGACAAGGAGCATCTAAAGTTGCAGTGGTTGAGGAAGGTTGGTTGTTGACCAGGTGATCTTTTCATTTTTTAAACACTAAAATCAGGGGAATGGCTATGCTCATTCAGAAGAATCTCCCATTCCAGTTGTTAGATCAAATTAAGGATGAATAGGTGTGGTTTGTGATTCTTAAAGCTTCAATACATGGTGAGGAGTATGGTTTTTTGAATGTTTACTGTCCCCCAGCACACCCCCTCAAATTTCTGTCAGATGCACTCTCTAGGTTGATTGCCCTTGGGACCTGCCATACTATTATAGGGGGAGAGTTTAATCACCTCATGGATCCCACAGTGGATAGGATGCCCAGGCGTTCCCCGGGCACCTCCCCACAATCTAAACAATTGGTGGACTTGTGTGTGGAGTTGGGATTGGGAAATGTATGGTGATGTCTTCACCTGGCGGGTAGGGATTTCACTTTTTTCTCCAATCCGCACAAATGTTACACAAGGGTTGATTTATTTCGTGCTCCATCAGTATTTTTTGGATTCGGGGCTGTCCTGTAAAATTGGGAACATAGCCATTTCTGATCATGCGGCAGTGTATTTGGAGGTTAAGGCCGGGGTAATGGGGTAGGTTTGCGACATTAGCTCATGGACCCTTTTCTCCTTAAGGATAGTAAGTTTATCAAGTACTTCTCACAGAAGTTTAAAGCGTTCTTGGATATCAACTCGGGCACAGCCAGCAACCTGTCTGTGCTTTGGGAGACTGCCAAGGCCTACGCAAGAGGTATAATCATCTCTTATTCAGCTAGTCGGAAACGACAGAGGGGAGAGCAGCAACGTCTGCTTGAGGCCTGGCTGATGGCAGCCAAGACTGCGTACTTTGATAGGCCATCCGTGATTAAGTTACAGTGAATCACAGCTCTCTGGGCTGCTCTAAATTCTGCGCTTACTCAAAAAGCGAAGGGAGAGATCTCTTTTGTGAAACAAAGGCTATTTGAGTATGGGGATAGGCCAGGTAAACACCTGGCTTATTTGGCAAGGAAAAAGAGCGCCTCCCAATCTATCACATTTATCAGAGAAGCATTGAGACTTTGCAACTCCAAAAAGATTATGGCTTTTACGAAATTGTACTCCGAGCTGTATCAGTCAGAGGGCTGTGAGGACAGATTGGCGAAGATGGAGTCCTTCTTTAAGAACCTGGACCTTCCAGGTGTGATTCTGGAGCAGGTGTCCATTTTGAACACTCCCTTGACAGTGCAAGAGATACAGAAGGCGGTAAGACACCTGGCCCGGATGGCCTTCCATGTGAGTTTTATAAGGAATTAATTAACATGCTGTCCGGGCCAATGCTGGACGTGTACAATTATTCGTACATTCAGGACTGCCTCTTGTCCTCTCTGAGAGATTGAAGAAGAAGGTGTTGCCCTTTATTTTAAAGGAGGACCAGACAGGTTTTATTAAGGGCCGTAGGTCCTCTAATAACATTAGAAGAGTACTGAATATGGTCCAGGTGTGGCAGCAGAGGTCGATTCCAGGCTTGGTCGTCTCCCTAGATGTGGAGAAAGTGTTTGACCAGGTGGAGTTGCCGTATCATTTTTTTATATTCTGGTCTCGGTGGGGTCTTTACCAGATGGGTGAAAATACTATATAGTGATCCTGTGGCAGCGCTTCTTACTAATGACATAAGATCTAATAATTTTAGCAGCGGTAGAGGCAGCCGACAAGGCTGTCCCCTCTCGCTGCTGTTGTTCACGCTGGTGATTGAGCTGTTAACGGAGGCTATCCGGGGGGACCCCAATATAATTGCCCCAGAGGTGGCACACTTCACGCAGATGATGTTCTCCTTTTTCTATCAAAGCCGACAGTGTCTGTGCCTCATTTAATACAATATATCAACTTATTTGGCCCTTTCTCGGGATATAAGATTAATTTTATGAAGTCAGAGGCCATGGAGGAATACCCATCTTAAAGGGGAAATTCAATTCCCTTTCAGGTGGTTTTCTGTTACTAGGCATTTTCATTACTCTTGCCTTTGACAAGTTATATAATGCTAACTTTGTGCACTTGTTCAGTAAGATAAGGCAGGATATTCAGTGTTGGGAGGTCCTTCCAATATCTTGGTTAGGTTGAATAGATCTTACTAAAATGAATGTTCTTCCTCACTTATTATAGCCCATGCTATAATATGTTGCCTAGACAAACGTTGTGGAGACTCAAGAGTGGGCTTGGTTATTTTATTTGCCGTCATAGGTCACCTCTCATTAAGCTTACCAAATTGCACCTTCCCCAGGGAAGGGTGGAGGTTTGAACTTCCAGATATTAAAAGGTATCAAATAAACACCCTGCTATCTTTTGCAAATGATTGGGCTTGTGAGGATCCGAGATCAATATGGCTGGATATTGAGGCTTCCCAGACGAAGTACCCCCTTATTAATCCGTTATTCATGGATAAGATGAGGACAGTCACAAACTATTGTGGGAACCCATCTGTCATCAATACAGTTAAAGTGTGGACAGCAATGTGACAAAGTGAAGGCAGTTTATCTAAAAACTCCTTTCTCACTCCTATAGTAGGAATGCCAGGATTTTGACCAGGATTGATGGACTCTGGTTTTAAATTATTGGCATCCAGGGCAGTCTCTTGTCTGAGAGACTTATTTGAGGGGGAGGTCATGGTGCCCTTCAATCAGTTGAGTTGCAAGTATGAATTGCCCAGCAGGGATCTCTTTCGTTACTTACAGGCCAGGGGCTTTATTCAGAAAAACACTACACTTCTGATTGATCCTTATAGGTCTGACATGGAGAGGGGACTGCTTCAGACTGCAGATACTCTCCCGATTAGCACCCTTTACCATTTTCTGGGAGGTGGCACCTTGAAAGATGTTGATTGGGTCTGTGGGGCCTGGGGGCAAGACTTGGGAATGAAGATTTCATCAGAGATATGGAAGTACATTTGGGAGAATATAAGAAGGATCTCGACCTGCAATAGAATGCATGCTATGCAGCTGAAAGTCCTTCACAGGGTTCATCTGGCCCCAGACTGGCTTGCAAAATTCAAAAAGGGAGCTTCTCCATAGTGCCCCAAATGCAAAATTGGCACTCTTACCCATGGCTTGTGGTCATGCCACAAGCTTTTCAAATATTGGGGTGCTATAGCGAGTGTCATGGGGGTGGGAGTGGGTGGGGGGTTCCTGGGGACTGAGGTCAAGGTAGATCCAGTGTCTCTTCTCCTGGGCCTGCCAAATTTGCCTTCCTTCATTGAGCATGGGAAAAAGCTGTTTAATATTCTTACAAATTGTGCAAGGAGGAACATCTTAATGAGTTGGGTCTCGGAAAGTCCTCTGGGCCTGCTGGGATGGCGTAGATTAGTTACAGACTTCCTTACAAGTATGGTGCACCAGAAAACAGAACTTTTCTACAAGTTGTGGTGGCCCTTTCTGAACCACCTAGAAGCAGATTTGTCAGTCATATTAACTAGGGCATTTGTTTAGCCACAAGGCGCGGGTCTGATGAGCCAGGTACCCTGAGAGGAAGAATCATGAATAAACATGGGTATGCTAATTCTTCTCTCGGTAATAGGGAGCTTTGGTGGGATTGCACTGAGTGGTGTAATTTAATTTACTTTATTATGTCCAATTATTTATTGAATTGTATTATGGGTAGCTTTTTTTTGTTATGATTCATTTTGTAGAGTAGAGTAGTAAGTTTATTGTAATTGTTGTTATACTCTCAGCTTGTTATACATTTTGTGATTTTATGATTTTGTAAAGAATAAAAATCTTTTTCAATTAAAAAAACTCACAAAAAAAACTCAACCACATTATTGTTGGTTTGGAGTCACATATAGGTCAGACCAGGTAAGGATGGCAGTTTCTCTCAGGACATTACTGAACCAGATGGGCTCTCCTCACAGCCAGCAATGGGCTTATGGTCATCATTAGACTCTTAATGTCTGATTTTGTCAAATTCCAACCATCTGCCACGTCAGTATGTGAATCAGGGTACCCAGAACTTTACCTGGGTCTCTGGATTAATAGTCCAGCAATAATTCCACTCGGCCATCACCTCCCGTTCTCTCCTACTATTGTCTGCTGCCACATTCCGGAAGGGCTGTCCAGTCCAGTCGAGATTCCATGAATATGGTTGGTGGGTATGTTTCTCTGGGATTGTTTCTGCTGGTGAAGTGCAGGTTGGGGAAATGAGATACTGTAAGAACTGGACTATCTCCACAAGTGAGACTAGGCAGGGGCTGACAGAAGTGAAACCTGCAATTTAACCCTGTACTTGCACTTCCATAGCACTGTTTGTGATCCAACTCTCCCAAGGAAACAACCGATTGATTTTGAGGTGCATTTGTTCTTACAGGTAAGGGAAGCAAATTTTCACACAGAAAGCTTCTACATGTGCTCTGTATGAAATGAATAGTCTAATATTTTGCTTGTTTTACTGATGTTAGGGTAAAGGGAATATTTTGTTTGATCATTGGTTAGGCCACTTTTGAAACGCTGTATTCAATTCTGGTCTCCCTCCTATGGGAAATATATTGCTAAACTTGAAAGGGTGAAGAAACGATTTCCAAGGATATTGCTGGGGTTGGAGGATTTGAGCTGTTAGGGAGAAGCGGAATAGGCTGGGGCTGTTTTCCCTGGAGCGTCGGAGGCTGAGGGGTGACCTTACGGAGGCTTATAATACCATGTGGTGGGGACTTGCAGAATGCAGCACTCCCTCAGTATTAACCTTGATTTGGAGCTCTCTCTCACACACGCTCTGGAGTGGGAGCTGAACGAACAAACTTCAAAATCTGTGTCCTTGCAAGAGGCAAGGCGGGTGGTTGCCAGACTTCCCAGGGTTCGCCAGGATCATTCCCAAAAACCTCGCCATCGCAGCCAAAGCTGCGCCACTGCACCAGCCTCGCTGCATCCCAGATAAACAGGACAAGGTTGCAAACTGGGATAAGATAGGGGCACTCACTCCTGGGAATAGGTGACGCTGCTAAAAGAACTTTGACTCTCTTTACGGCGGAATTTCGTTCGCTCGTTCAGAGCGGGATGTGCCCAGACCACAGCAGGAAAGGAAAAGTGTCGTGGAAATGATTGAGAATCATTAATTTCCAAGTTTCGTCAGTCAGTTGTATCCACTGCATGTTGACAGGGTGGTACACGGCGGGTATCGAAAGCTGCAGGCAGTATTTTCGTTTGTAAACTCCCATTGCAAATTTCCGTGTCAGCATCCTGGGCTTTTTTTTTTAGGAATTTCGCGGGTCCTAGTCACAGAAAATAGTTGCAAACCCACCTCGAAAACGGACGGATTCGTTTCGATCGAGCAGGTTTGGGAGGTTTATTATAGCATAAGGGAAACATTTGTTGCAATTTTCTGGCAAGAATTTAACACATTCATGTGAAGCAAGAGACTGGAATCAGCCCTAACAGCAAGTTGATACATTTATATGTGAATTCATACACAACAGCACATATTCTCAAATACATATTTACATACACACACATGCATGTGCGCGCATACATTCACACATATACACATACGGACGTACTCAGACATCACACGTGTGCCAATGAGCTTGTTTGTCATATGTACATATACAGAGTGACACAGACATACATAAACACACGTAAAGAATCCCTACAGTGTGGAAACAGGCCCTTCGGCCCAACAAGTCCATACCAACCCTTCGAAGAGTAACCCATCCAGACACACTCCACATTTACTCCCTGACTAATACACGTAACCTACACATTCCTGAACACTATGGGCAATTCAGCTTGGCAATTCACCTGACCTGCACATCTTTGTGAGTGTGAGAGGAAACCGGAGACACGGGGAGAATGTGCAAACTCCACACAGACAGTCGTCTGAGGCTGGAATCGAACCTGAATCCCTGGTAACCACCGAACCACCGTGTTCGTGTGCATACTTACGTACGCATCATAAATAGAATCACACATTCACTTACGTGTGCACAAAAACACACGCACAGAAATAGACACCTATAAGACACGCATATCGGCAGGCAGAACACACACTCAGGTACACATACAAACACATCACTTACACACATGTAATGTCCAAAGTTGTGCAGGTTGGGTGGATTGACCATGCTAAATAGTGTTCAGGGATGTGCAGGTTCGTGGAATGCAGGGTTAGTAGGGATAGAGTCGGGGTCTGGGTCTGGGTGGGATGATCTTCAGATGGTGGGTGTGGACTTGTTGGACCCAATGGCCTATAGGGATTCTATGGACATTTACATGTACTCACATTTATATGCACACAGACCACACCAATTACATATACACACATAAGACCATAAGATGTAGAAGCAGAAATAGGTAATCCAGCTCATCCATTCCGCTCTACTATTTAATGAGGTCATCAGATTGAGATCTGATCATCCTCATTAAATCCCATTTCCTGACCTTTCTTTCCCCATAAGCCTTGACTCCCTTACTGAATAAAAACCTCTCTGAATAAAAACCTTAATGATTCAGGCTGAGAGGCCCTCTGCGGTAAAGAATTGCAGATTCACTACCCTCTGAAACTAAAAGAAATTAAACCTCGCCACCTGACATGGTGGGACTTGAACCCATATCTCCAGAGTATGTATCCAGTCCCCAGTGACATCACCATTACACCTGCAATCTGGCCAGAGAGACATATATACACGTCCACATACACACATGTGGTTGATTCTTAACCACTCTCTGGGCTATGAGGGGTGGGAATTAAATGGTGTTGCAGCCAGTATACCCAAATCTCATTCGTGAATTTAAAAAATATTTTCCGCACACACACACAGCCTTTGACTGAGAGATTTGGGGGTGGGGGGGGGCGGGGGGAGACAGAAATAACAGATCATATATTTTCCTTTCATTTTAACAGCGAGGACACTCTCTAAGACCCAAGCTGATGAACGGTCCCCTGGTCACTTAAGTTTTGTACATAATTAAAAGTGCGCTCAAGTCTCAGCAAACACACACCGTGCCGCAGCTCAGACCTGTTGATAACCAAACGAGATCTTTTTGGGGGAAAAAAAAGAAACTTTTTGGTCTGTCTGGTACTGTCTTGGTAGGAGGTTAAAGAAAAGTGACCATCTCTGGTAAGGAGCAGGTTCCCCACCCCGTGCGATTCCATAGCCATTTCACACACACACACCTTGGCTCGGGATCATTCATCAGATTCGGACAGTTCAAAGGCTTAAAACTTTTGAAAATGCTTTGGACTGTTCTGTTTACAAAGCCGCTGAGGGTAACTCCGTCTGTAGCCCTGAGTGGCCGGCCCTCTCTTCAAACATACAGCGCTCCGTTGGGTTTGGTGTCCTGATGAGTAAACAGCAGCCCGCTGCCTGTGTTGAGTCAAACCCCAAATCCTGCAAGTTGACATAGACTAGGGATCAATAGAGAGAGAAGCGGGAGCATTTTATTCAATCTGGAAGAGCAGTTTGTGTTCTCACTTCTCTTGGTTAAATATTACAATGGGCCCTTGATCTGTTAAACGCAGACAACATTTTTTGTAAATCTGCAGTTTCCTAGCGAGCAGTAAACAAGAGTTATATATCTGCGTTCACCAATGAAAACGTTATTTGCAGAGGGGATTAGTAAAATAAAAGAGGGTCTGTGTAGAGACTGGATGTATCTGGAATGGGGACGGCACAATTTAAATTATGTTTAATTCAAACGGGACGAGCTGCTTCAAGTATACTTTCCTTCATTTGTTTAAAGTTAAAAATCACACAACACCAGGTTATAATCCAACACAATCACCCGATGAAGGAGCGGCGCTCCGAAAGCTAGTGTGCTTCCAGTTAAACCTGGTGTGTGATTTTTAACTTTGTACGCCCCAGTCCAACACTGGCATCTCCAAATCATTCCTTCATCTGCCTCTATTCCTGATGAAGGACTTTTGCCCGAAACGTCGATTTTCCTGCTCCTCGGATGCTGCCTGAACTGCTGTGCTTTTCCAGCACCACTCTAATCCAGAATCTGGTTTCCAGCATCTGCAGTCATTGTTTTTACCCATAGACAAAGGTGGAGGTAGCGAGTGACAGAGAGGGAGAGAGATGGAGAGTGGGAATGACAGAGAGAGAGATGGAGAGTGGGAATGACGTACAGTGCAAGAGAAAGATTGAGAGAGTGTTTTCGAGAGATGGAGAAGAGAGAATACAGAGCAAGAGATGGATGAAGACAGATATACAAATGGAGATAAAGAAAACCAGAGAGACATGCATTGATTGCAAGACATTGAAGAGAAAGAGGGAGACAGATAGAAAGACTTACAGACTGAGACCGTCATACAAATTGAGACAGAGGGAGGGATGCACGGGGGAGCACGAAGACAGAGAGAAACAGATAGAGAGACAAAGGAAGACAGAAGGACATAGACAGAGACATAGTGAGACACGTGCACTGAGGAGGGACAAAGACGGAGACTCAGGGAGAGGCAGAACCAGGAGAGAGACAATAAAGTAAGGCAGAAAGCTGCAGGAAGAGACAGGGTCGGTCAGAAAAGCTCCGAGAGAGATAACAGACGCACGGTGCTGTGTGAACCCAGCTCTATATTGATTTCGTTAAACAAACTAAAAAGGTCCAAGCAAGTGGAACGATACATATTTACACTGAAATGTGGAACAAAAGTAATGGATTGATTCAGGGAGCACGGCAGAAAGTGATAACAAATAAAATGCGTCTAACTCGCATTTAAAAGAAGCGCAACAGAAACAGACATTGTTAATCGGTGCTACTTTATAGAATGTACAATTTTCTTAGAAATATCAACCCCTGAGTGTCTTTGGAACCATTTGAGAACAGGTGAACAAACCCCGCATCTTTCAGAATATAAACGTTTCCAATTTTTTTTCTGTCTTTATAATAAACTGTCGCCGGGGCAGTGAAAAAATTCCTTCACTTGAAAACTCGAACTAATTTGATCAATTAGTGTCGGTTCCAGCCACTGGGGCTAGGGGAGAAACGGTGAGGATAGTAGGATGAAGGGAAAGATGTGATGACTGAAGGATAAGTGAGGGTGTATGTGGTGCCTGGATTCTTTGTGGAGGGCCGGTTTTGGGAGTTCGGAGGTTGACGCTGACTTGTTGGGGCAATGGTCCTCCATGTGACGACACACCAACACAGAGAGAGACACGGAGACACAAGTAAACACACAACCCCATAGACACAGGGACGCACAACACAGAAAGAAAGATACAGAGGCACAGATAATCACACAACCTCGTAGATACAAGAACAGACATAGCTACAGAAATACACAGATATAGTAAATACAGCCACATAGATTAGGGGGCACACAAAACACATAGACAAAGATACACAGGTGAAAACAGCCACTCAAACACATGGACACGCAGATACAGATATATAGACAGATAAGCACAAAGCGACCTAAGCAGTGACACACAAACAGTGATAAACGTAGACATGGTGTAAGACATACTGATAGAAACAGAAACAGTGACAGAAATACAGACAGTGCTACAGAGAGACACAGTGACACACAATATAGTGTCAGACTTATAGACACAATGGCATACACAGACACAGAAAGTGACACACACTTAGGCCCACAGGCTGAGACAGACACCACGAAAATGTCACAGTCATTGGCAGATATATTTACACAGATACAAACAGGCACCAAGTTAATTACATTTGAAAATATAGACACTGACACACCAACAGACAAACTTAATGACAGTGGCACACACTAACTCTGAGCACAGAAAGTGACACAGTGATAAAGTGAAGGACACACAGTAACACATGTGCAATGATACATGATGACATGTATTCACAGTAACACAATGACACATATACACTCAGAGCAACAGTGACATACATACACATTGATACACTGATTCTCATATTAACACATACACTTGAAGTGACATGCACTGTGACACACAAAGAAAGACACATATACAGTGACACACAGTGGCACACAGTGACACACAGACAGTGACAGAGACACACAAAGAAAGATGCACATGCAATGGCATCCACATAGTAACACGTAAAGTGACACACTCACACAGTGAGACAAATACAGTGACAGTGACACACAAAAAAGACACATAAGCAGTGATACACGTACTTGGAGTGGCACAGACAGACAGTGACACAGACGGAGACACATAGTCACAATATCACAATGACACACATTTAGTGACACAGAGTGACACAGTTCCACACACAGTGACAATGTCAGGCAAAGAAAGACACACACAGTGCCACACAGAGTGACATACATACATTGACACACACTTGGAGTGACACAGTGCACACATAAAATGGCAGTGACACAGAAAAGGAGACACTAAAACACTGTGACATGAACACTCATGGACACAGTGACAAATACTGTGACACACAGATAGTGACACACAAAGACACACAATGACACACATACTGTGACACTCATTTAAAGTGAGATACAGATTTGGAGTGACAGCGACATGTACACAGTGACACACCCAGACAATGATAGTGACACAGAGTGACACACACAAACAGTGACACTGCGATACGTACAGCTAGTGATACACAGACTGTGTGACACATGGTGACACACACAGACACACAAACAGTGACAGTGACACACGTAGACAGTGACACTGTGATGCACAACTGGTGATACACAGATTGTGACACACGGTGACACACAGACAATGACACAGAGTGACAAATAGAGTGACATACAGACAGTGATACACACAGTGACAGTGACACACACTTATACACAGTGACACACGAACAGTGACACGCAATGACAGTGACACACACTCAGAATGGAGATAGACAGAGAGTAATCCACACAGGGCTACACGCACACACACAGTGACAGACCCTGCTCGCCACCCTGTCTGATCATTGATCTCCGGCTGCTCATGCTGCACGCTGGGAAATGCTTTAAATGCCTGCGACATGGCCGCTGTCAATTGATGGCTGGAGAATGACAGCTCTGGAAGGGGAGGGGAGGGTGGAATAGAGAGGCCAGGAGAAAGCACGGTGTTCCGGGGCTGAGATTGGCGTCCCTCTCTGCCCTTTTGTTTTAATCCCCAGAGAGTGGGGGGCTCCTTAAGCCGCTGTTACCTGGGAGTTGGGGAGATGGCTTGTGGGTTGATGAAAAGGCACGGGGGCTGTTTAAAGTGAGAGGGAGGTGTGAGTCAGTGTGTGTGTGTGTGTTGGGAGGGGAGGGGAGCTGTGCGGGGCTGTGAGCTGAGCCAGGAGCGCCTCTCTCTCTCACACACACACACACACACACAGAGCGGCTCACTGTCCTCGCCCTATTGTTGCCTTTTGTTGTTTAGCTCCAGCCGCCTTATGACCAGCTCGGGGATCCTGCATCGCCCTTGACAGCAGCAGCAACACACACACACATCTCTGTCTCTCCCTGTCTCCCTCTGTGCGCCACGTCGAAGACCCCAGATCATCAACAGAACCAGGTACCGTCTCTCCAAACTGCATGGGACTTTGTTTATTTTTTGGGGGGAGGGGGTTAATAAAGAGCTCCTAAAACAGCTTCCACCTCCCCCCCCCCCAATCAATTTCTTTTTCCTGCCTTGTTTCCCTCTGTACATCCCGTCACCCCTCCTCCTTTTAGTCCAATCACTAGGTAACACACACATTAGTTGGCGAGTAAGCACGCTTTTTAACAAGTCTCCCCTGCTTAAACATGCGTTCACTTCGCACTGTCTCTCTGTCCAGATCTCTCCCTCACCCTCAGGCTTGTTTAGATCGTGGCTTTTAGTTCTGCTGTTGCTGCTGCTGCTGGGACTCCCTCTCCTCCCCTTTCCCTCCTTCCCAGGGACTGGCTTTGACGTTGGCTGGTTTTGAGAGTTGCCCGCGCTGCCGTTCGCTTTCCCCGGGTCGAACAAGGAGCTTAAAACAAGCAAAAAAAAAAGCAACAAAAAAAAAATCACCGCTTTCCGCCTGGGTCTGTGCATCTCACCCCCCCCCCCGCCTCTCCCCCCGGAGCGGGACAGAGGTTAGCAGTTTGCTCGCTGATTGTTTGTTTTGCTGTGCAATCCACTCCTTTTGAAATTCTTTATAATGTTTATGCAAAAAAAAAGTTGAAATGTTGTGATTTTGACAAGGGAAAGTTTTTTTCGGGGTGTGGTGGGTGGGGGGAGGTGGAATGGACAAGGTGCACGTTTCACGTGGGGTTTGTGCAACTCTCGGCTTGTGTCAAATGTTTTATTCTGTCTATACGTGGAGAGTTTTGCTTTGCAATGTGCAATAATGATGGGAATAGTTTAATTCCTATTTGATAGGGCGCTCGTTGCTAGTTCTGCTGAGTTACCCAGCAAGGCTGTGTGTTTTTAAAAGTTGTTTTTTTCCCCCCTTTTTAAAAAGCCTTACACACAAAAAAAATTTGCCTCATTCTTGGCTTTTGTTTGCCCCGAGAATGGGACAGCACTGAATGAATTCAGGCTTAACAATGGAGTTGAAATAACCCCAAAGCATAGAAGAAATGGCGTAATATAGAATGGAAATCATCGTGCAGTGTTGAGGGGGGAATGAAAGGTCACAGCCTACATCTACACAAGAGTTTATTATGCTGTTGCTGCATGTATTCTGTCGCGTTCTCTCTCTCTATACTTTTCACTGCCGTTTGTAAAGTCCCTCTCTCTTTAATCTCGCCCTCTCACCGGGAGTCTCAGTTCCGACCTCGCTTTAACGATGAAGAGTTGGGAAAAGTAATGTCAGGCAAGACGAGATGGACTTGATTTGTTTGTTTTTGAGGGGAGCTGGTGGTTTATTCCCTTTTAACACAAATTCCGCTCGTCCAACTGCTTTTAAATTGTGCAGTGTAAAGGAGAGAGAAATGGGGGCTTTTCGTTTTATTTATAAAAAAAATAAAACGGGGGGGTGGAGAGAAGAGAGAGATCTCGTCAGAATCTCCTCAAACCTGAGGAAGTCTCTTCGTCAGAATACCTTGGGGGAAGATTCGCATCAAAACGAGTTGTGAATGTTAGAGCATGTTATTTCTTGCGGGCTATCTGACTTACCGAGTTGTGCCAAGATATTTTGATGTGGGGGGGAAAGCATTTGAAAACGGGAGTTAGGATTTTTCTCTCTCTGTCGTCTGTCTGATTTTTTTTTTAAAAAGTTAATCGCTACGTTTATTTGCTGCTCCGATTCAAGTCTCGGCGAAAGTACCTTTATCTCTGCCAGTGTTTGTGCTGCTTTGCCTCAGACACTTCACACGGGGTCTGCATGATAGGCATCTGTCTGATCTCCCTCTGCATGCTTTCACTTTTAAGATCTCGCCTTTATTATGTAAAACAGGCAATTAGAGTTGTATCTGTTTGTTTAAAACAAAATGCCTGTTAATTAGCGTGATCAAAAAAACCCTCTCCCTTGTAGACCTGGGCTGATTGCTTTGTAGAGACTCGACATGACACACATTGTAATTCGAAGCCACTTCTGTTTGTAATCCAGCTTCCCCCTCGTTAGAGAAACAAACGGTGCTTTTTTGCTGAAGTTTTCAGGATCAAGATCTGTCTTTTCCTCCTTCCGCTCCCTCCCCCGCAGATGAGAGGGGGCTTGGTGAAGAATTTCGTGGGACTTTGCAATTCCCCTTCAGTAGCTCCCCCACCCCCGTTCTCGAAGCTCCATCTCCCCTTGCCCCTTAAACTGGCCTGAAGTCTGATTAGGTGGACACTCCTTGGGTGGACCAACAATTAGCTGGAGGGAGGGAGATTGAGAGACAACAAAACCCCCTGCAGATGCTGGAATCCAAAGTAGACAGGCAGGAGGTGGAGAAGTCGGGTGAAACCCTTCTTCAGGACTGGGGGTGGGGTGGGTGTAGGGGGAACTGCAGATAAAGGGGCTGGTGGGGGCAGGGTGGTGAAGTGGGGATAGGTGAAGACAGGTGTCAGTGGAGTGGAGTGGCTTTCAAATACTGTTTGTCAGGGAGCCTGCGTACAAACAGGGTGCAGCCCCTCTACCTTGGTTATACCCTGCCATCAGTGTAGTGTTCAATGGGAGGAATGAATCCGGTTGGCAGCAGGGAGCAGTGGGAGGGAGAGGCTGGGAAGGGAGGTTAGTTGAAATTGGAGGACTCCATGTTGAGTCCTCCGGACTGTAGGCTGCCCAGGTGGAAGGTGGGGTGTTATTCCTCCAATTTGCAATGTGATTCATTGTAGCAATGGAGGAGGCCAAGGATGGTCATGTCAGATTGGCAATGGCAATGGGAAGGGGAATTAAAGTGGGCGGTGACTGCAAGGTCCGGCCGTAATCCTAGGGAATGGTTCACCAAGCATCTCAGCTGGGCCCGCAGGATAAAACAGAACTCCCCTTCTCACTTCTATCCTTGGCCTCCTCCGTTGCCACAATGAACCAAACATGCAAATTGGAGGAACAACACCTAACCTTCAGCCTGGGCAGCCTACAGCTCAGAGGACTTAATGTTGAGTGCTCCAATTTCAAATAACCTCCCTTCCCAGCCCCTCTCCCTCCCTTCCGCACCTCCCAGCCACCTAATGGATTCATTCCTCCCATTCACCAACCAGGTCGTACCCTCTACCTGTCTTTACCTATCCCCACTTCACCACCCTGCCCCCATCACCCCCTTTATCTGCAGCTCCCCCTACACCCACTCCTAGGCCGGAGGAAGGAAAGTGGCTATTACTGCTAATCTGAGAATAGAGTGGGATAGGGTCTCATTCTAGACAACAGTGGAGTGGCTTTCAAATACTGTTTGTCAGGGAGCCTGCGTACAAACAGGGTGCAGCCCCTCTACCTTGGTTATACCCTGCCATCAGTGTAGTGTTCTGAAGGCAAGGTGGGGTGGCAGGGTGGCTCAGTGGTTAGCACTGCTGCCTTACAGTGTCAGGAGATCAGGGTTCGATTCCAGCCTCGGGCGATTGTCTGTCTGTGTGCAGTTTGCACATTGTCCCTGTGTCTGCGTGGTCTGCTCCAGTTTCCTCCCACAAGCTAGAGATGTGCAGGATTCTATGAAAGTTTGAACAAGACACTTCAGCTGTGACTCCCTCAAGAGCTCACAGATCTCATGGGTTGGATTACAATCTGTTTACGGGACATGTTAATTATTTCCACAATTAATGAATAGAGAATTAAAATAAGCTCAGTTTAAATTAGATATGCTTTAGTAATGCAGACAACCTCTGTAAGCAAAAATATATATGTTAAAAAGAATGGTAAAAGGTAAAGTTGTCGTAGTCTTACCAGACCATGGAGCTGCTGTCTTGTTAGAGAGGGAGAGAGAGATGACAGGTAGTAGTTTAACTTAAGGGTCACCATGCCTCAGACAAGGGGAATGTTTGAGAAAGAGAGTCCATGGTAACTCCAGCAGGTGATGGGAGTTGAACTCACACTGTTGGCATCACTCTGTATCACAAACCAGTTTTCCAGTGAACTGAATAAGCTGACACTCATTATCATATCTGCATGCATGTCAGCATATGGATCCTTCAAAACTGGAGTCAGAGAAAGGGCCTTCATCATTACGAATGTAGACTGCTCAGCTGTACGTCTTCAGCAGTTTCTGTTTCCACTTTAGAAAGCCACTGCCTGTAATTTTATTATTTAGCCTATCGATTTATTAATTGTCATCTGTTCTCAATTTGAGCATAATTGAACCTCAGAGTCTGACATTAGAGTCAGTGAATTTCTGCCAAGGTGAACATTTCTCACTGAACCTGGCAGCTTTTTCTTATGAACTGTGTCCTCACCTTGATAAGAAGTTTGAGGTAGCAAACATTTTTTCTTGGTAATTGCCGGTAGTTCTACTCTGGGCTTTGCTGGCCTGATTCGAATTGTGTTGGGACAGCCTGAAGTGTTTTGTGTCCAATGGAGTACTTTTCAAAGTGAATCAAATCTGCTATGATGTTTGAAATGTAGTAGGCAATTTTAACAAAGCAAGCACCAAACACCCAAAATATTGGCAATGCACTTTGCCTGGTTTAGTGATGTTGGTTGAAATACAAATACTGCCTGTAACATCAGCGATAATATTCTTGCTGTAATTCATTTGCTAGCACCTAACATGGGTATTGTTGAGAAAGGAAGCATACTGTCGATCGTTTTGATCTCTGGATCTGACAGATGCAAGAATGCCAAAATTCAAAGGGAGCAACAAGTTACGTCACATGAGGAGAAAAAAACATGCTAATTGGTGGAGGTCGTTTGCAATAGGCAGAGTACTTGCTAAACTCAGAACCTACTGACTAAAGTGAGATGATTCTGCAATTGGACAGTATTAGCTGAATAACAATGAGTGTGCTAACAATTATACTAATGACCAAGTTAAGATTATCAGCTGGGCTCACAATGTGACTGACTTAATGCTTGCAGAAAGTAACAAATATTCATATGCAGGGACCTGCCCTCTGCAGAAAAAGGAACATGTTTAGGCATTGTATCTTTTTTTGACAAAACCTAGTCAACTCTAGTTTCCTGGTGCATTCTCCATGGCAATGGGATAAGAGACAATTTGTAAATGAATCAGCACACTTTTCTCATATTCCTTAGAAATCATCTATTGTCTTGATGAGTATGAGGTGATGAGTATCAATGGCATGTCTTGATCTTCAGCAATACCTCGGCTGTTCTCCAAAACCATTCTGTGGGAATGTTTATGTCCATCTGACAGGGTATACAGGACCTCAGCTTACCATCTTACCTGAAAGATGATGTCTCTGACAAGTCCGCATTGGTAATGTGCTCTAATTTCTGGCATGGGATTTAAAACCATAGCCTTTAAATAGCTCATGGGTTCACAGTCTCTGAACACATTTAAAACTAAGGTGAGGAGAAATTTCTTCACTCAAAGGCCATGAATCATTGGACTTCTGTACCCCAGAGAATCACTTTTGCACGTAGTCAGAACAGAGGTTGATAGATGTTTGGATATGAGGGAATTACAGGATGTAGAGTTAGTGTAGGAAGTTGTAATTGAGATAGATAAATCAGCAATCATTTCTTGACTGGCACAGCAGACTTGATGGGCTCAATGGCCTACATTAACTCCTATTTCTTACATTTTTACATAATGGCCAGGAGATGACAGTGTTACCAACTGAAGCAAGGTTGGGTATTTTACTGAACTTCAGCCTGTGCTGTGGAGACTCCTAGCTGCTGGCGTGGTCAGGAGTTGGCTGCAAGCACCCTCCCCAAGCTGTGACAGAGGACTTTGAACGACACGAGTCAGACTGATAGCCTAACTGTAGCAGAGGAGTGCTTCAGATTAAATAATCCAGTATTTAGATGGCTGCTGGAGGGAGCCTTCATCTCACTCTGAACTCTTTTGCTCCTGTCATCCTAGCCCAGTCTCCTGATCAGCAAGTTTGTTGCAAGATCAGGCAGAGTGCTGTCAACACATTCTCTTGCATGGATGCTTTGAGATTATGAAGAATGAGTGAATGTCACATTATTGAACTCCAGAGTGTTCATAAATGAAAGATTTGCATTTACATAGCGACTTCTGTGACTTTGAAATACTGTCTTTCTGAAATTCTGTTGTACTGTAGGAAGTGTGGCATATCAGCTTATGTAGAGCAAGCTTCCACAAATAGCGATAAAATTAGTATTCTTGTCAGTGAAGGTGTTAAGGCTTACAGAATCAAGGTATATTAATGGGGCCAAGGTAGAGATTGACCTTATTGATTGGAACAACAGGCTGAATGGCCTATCATCTTGATCTTAAGTTTCTGTAATTTATTTTAATGTATTTGCTTTAACTATTTGCTGGGACGCTGGTGAGAACTTTCCTGTGTGTTCTTCAAAAAACTGTCCAACATCCAACATAGGATTCATGATGAATGCAAAAGACAGCTTCCTCACCTGTACAGCATTCCTGCAGTAAAAGTCTCGATGTCTCTGGAATTGGACTTTGAACACACCGCTTTCTGACTGGGATACGCTGAGCCACAGTTGACAGTGACAGAAATACTGCTGTGGAAAGTTCAACTCCACAGCGAGCTGAACACATTCTCTTGTGTTTAACCAGATCTGCCCCGAGCCCATACAATTAAACACTGTGTAGCATTTCAAAGTGACAGTCAGTGCCAGGATTCGAACCTGCAGTTGTCTGTTTGGGATATCTTTGCTTCTTTGGATGTTTTTTGTGATGACATAGCCTGACTCAGTGCCATCAGCTCCACCTTTTGATGTGGAAAGCTTTATCCTATAAAGTGTGAGAGGTAACAGAGAGTGGTGACTGTCAGTCACAATCTCACTGTCTTCAACTAAGAGATTCTGAAGAATGCTTTCACTTTAAAATGCACAGCTGTGTGGTGTCAATTCCTTTAACCCCAGAGTGAAGGTTGTCTGCTTAAACCACTGATTTCAGTTCTCTCAGTGCATTTAGTTGGGAAAAGTCACTCTGTTAAGATGGGAACAGGAGGAGGCCATTTGGCCCACTCCTCTCCCCTAACTTGTTCCCCCTATTCAGCCACATCATGGCTGATGTGTACAGGATTTCACTTCCACTGGAGCCTTTGTTTTAACTCTCCACCAAACTCCAACACACTCCAACTCCAACTAATAGTAATTTATACCAAATTTGTAGCGTTACAGATATTTGTAAACATGAAGTTTGTTTTTCAGTTTTTACATGCACTTTTGATTCATTTACCTTTGTGTGGCTCAGATTTCTTCAGCTTTTTTTTCATAAGAGTCAGGAATTTTCAGGAATTTAGTTCAGCAGATGGTGCGTGTTAGAAAACGATCGTGCAATTTGAAAGGTGCAAAGACATTCTGTACTCTAAGTTTGTTTGCATACAGTTTACCTTGACGTGCTCTGCTCTTCTGGTGTAAATTGAAATGGGACCATACCTCGTACACATTGGCTCCTGGAGCAACTCCCATCTGTCTCACTGAGGCACCCTCTAAAGTGACGGGTTTGCTGAAGCCTGTGGTGTGCTATATCAAGGGAAGATCAAGGTTTTAGAATTGGCTCAGGCAGGTGATGAAGGCAACGACAGTGACTTACATTGATACAAGCACTATTTTTATTTACCTTGGGAAATGGCTCCTGGCGTTTGGCAACAGGCTAACTGAGCAAAAATAGACATTGGATCCAAAGAAGGTGATCTTAGGTCAAGTAGAAATGCAATTGAAAGAGGATGATCTTAGTACTAGAGGGAGAGAGATTTGGAAGGGAATTTTCTGTCTTTCCGGGTATTTGAAGACATGGATACTATTGGTAGAGCGATGGGGAGTGGAATTGGATGAATATTTCACTTTGCGCAGAATGGA
Organism: Chiloscyllium plagiosum; assembly: GCF_004010195.1. Classification (NCBI taxonomy): domain Eukaryota; kingdom Metazoa; phylum Chordata; class Chondrichthyes; order Orectolobiformes; family Hemiscylliidae; genus Chiloscyllium; species Chiloscyllium plagiosum. The sequence goes on from NC_057732.1 coordinate 6,420,589, forward strand.
TAAACTTGTATTTATAAAGTGCCTTAGCCACCTTTTAGGATTTGAGGGTTTTGTAGTTGAGTGAAATACTTTTGAAACATGGTTTCCATTATAACATGTGGAAATACAGCAGTCAATTTGCACACAGCAAGCTCCCACAACCAAAAATGAGATATTGCTCCAGGATTAAATGTTGAACTAGACCAACACTCTCTGCAGCTTTCCCTGACTATGCCCTCATTTCAAACCTCAAAAGTTGTCCTGATCTCATCCTCCTCCTCTCTTTCTCCCCCCCTCCCTCCCCTCCCAAGAACCATGGGTTTGGTGAGGGGTGGGGGAAGAACTGTGGAAGGGGGACAGTGGTGAGCAGAAACTGTGATGGGGCAACTATGGAGGTAAAGTGTTTAATCCACAGCGTTTTTAAGGTGGTTGCAGCCTGATTGGAGGCCTGGTTCTGGTTCCAGTTCCAAAACTGTTGGTGAAAAAATCTGTTTTCTACAAAACCTATCCACCATGAAAGAAAATATGAGGATTTAAAGGGATTACAAACTTCTTAAGGCTTGTTCAGACCCTTACAGAGGGCAGTGTTGCCTCAGAGGTCATGACCCCAAAATCTTGTCTGGGTTAGAGAAGCAGTGGATTGAGACACAGAAAAGAGCCAGCTCTTTTTTAAAATGGTGGCCTTGCATCTTTTACATCCATCTGAGAGAAAAGGTGGAACATTTGGAAGACAGCCCCTTCACCAACATGGCAATCCCAAAATGAGTCAGGGTTGGAAATGTGGTCATTCAGTGAAGTAGAGATTGACTTTCCTTTTCTTCACTGGGAAGTATGACTTGGACCATTAATCCAAGACTGAGATCTTACTTCCATAATCACATTCCATTGATGGATTACCTCCAGGAAGTGTTCATAATTCTGACTCCGTGCTCTACACAGTCTACTTTCCTTAATTCAAAACTACATTAATTTAAATTGTTGCTTAATTTGAACAGAAATCATAAGCAAAACACCTGCTGAGCAGTTTTATTAAAATTGGGTAATTTGATCTCCTGGATAATTTTAACTTCAAATTAGCAATACTGTCATTGTGACCTGGTAGTTTTTAGTTACTGGATACATTACCTTGTAGATTTGACTAATACTCTAGAGAAAACCACTTCAAATCCCACCATGGTAGCTTGAGAATTTAAGTTCATTTTTAAAAGAAAATCTGGTATCAGTAAAAATGTTCATGAATCTATTGGGTTGCTATGGAAATATAACACCTAATCGCTTCACTGATTTAGGGAAGGAAATCTGCTGTTGTTGTTAGGGCTGGCCTATATACAACTCCCCAGTTGCACAACAGCTTTCAGATCACTTTTGAGTTGCCTGGGCAAACCACTCAAGGCAGCTGGCATCGGATGGTAAGTGCTGACCTTGCCAGTGATGTTGACCTCCTGAGAATTAATTGTTGGAAAGGAAAGTATCCGTGAAATGTTTTACAGCATATTTGAAGCATTGAAGAGATATACAGCATGGAAACAGACCCTTTGGTCTAACAAGTCCATGCCGACCATGTTCCCAAACTGAACTAGTCCCTCCTGTGTACACTTGGCCCATACCTCTCCAAATATTTCTTGTCCATGTACTTATTCAATTGTCTTTTAAATGTTGTAATTGTACTTGAAACCACCTCTTCCTGTGGAAGTTGATTCCACATACCAACCACTCTCTGTGCAAAAAGAAAAATGGCCCCTCATGTCTTTTTTAAACCTTCCTCTTCCCACTTTCAAAACATGCCATGACACAAAAACAGAAGTTGCTGGGAAAGCTCAGCGGGTCTGGCAGCACCCGTGAAGAGAAATCAGAGTTAGCATTTCTGGTCCGGTGATTGCAAAGATGACCTGAGGAAGGGTCGTCAGATCTGAAACGTTAACACTGATATCTCTTCACAGATGCTGCCAGACCTTCTGAGATTTTCCACAAACTTGTGTTTTTTGTTTCTGATTTACAGCATCCAAAGTTCTTTTGGTTTTTAAAAATAGGCCCCCTAGTCTTGAAATCCCCCACCCTCAGGAAAAGATGCCTGCTATTCATCTCCTCTCTGCCCCTCATGATTTTATAAACCTCTGTAAGGTCACACCTCAGCCTCCTACACTCCAGTGAAAAACATCCCAGCCTGTCCATCCTCTGTCTATAACTCAGCCTTCCATTTCTGGCAACATCCTGATAAATATTTTCTGAACCCTCTCCAGCTTAATGTCCTTCACACAATAGGGCGACCAGAACTGGACATAGTACTGCAGAAGCTCTTCAAGGTCACGTGACCGTCCAGCACTTAAGCGAGCTTCTCTTTAATTTACTCTTCTTCCCATGTGACATGATTTACTCCAAAATGACAGTTAAATGGCATTGACTAAGCTTCAATACTGCTGCCAGGATTATAATAAATGTTAAAGAAATGGGCTGGTGAGTGTTTTATCCATGAACCAAGCTGTAAGTTTTTCTTTTGAGAAATAACGCAGTGCCATCAGAAAGCTTTCAAATTAGGATTATCAAGTCTCAACAAAAAATGTGTTGAGTTTCTTGCTTTGACCAACAGAGCCCTAAGAGGTTCATGCACTGTCCTGCTATTGGATAGCTTAACTTGAAACTGGATGAGTTCTGCACCTCATGGATGCCAGAGAAACTTTGGTTCCTCAGGAGAAGTCACATAAAAAAAAGTTGCAGATTTTTCAGAGCAGAATTCTGAACGTGTAGATGAATTTGTCGGCAAATTGCAGAACGTCAGAACTAATCTCACTTGCCTTCTTTTATCTCTGTCGATTTTTACTTACTGTGTCAGACTTGATCAAAGAAAGATCTTGCACTTTAACAACCTTTCTCCAGGATGGCATAACAAATGAAGTATTATTTGAAGTGTAATTGCTGTTGTGATTTATAAAACACAATGTAGCTAGTGTGTGTGTGCATGGCAAAAAACCACTAACAGCAATATGGCAGTCACTGGAGCACCTCTTGTTTCGTGCTGTTGGTTGTGGTATAAATATTGGCCAAGGCATCAGAGATCTCACCTGCTGTTCTTTCAAATAGTGCTGTGGAATCGTTTGCACATCCTTCCTGAGATAGCAGAGAACGCCTCAGTTTAGTGTCCCATTTGAATGCAGCATCTCTGCCAGTGCAGTGCTTCCTCTGTCTAAGACGAGAAGGATCAGCCCAGATTGTGGGCTCATAACTTTGGACTGGGATGCCTCTGAGCTGTGATAGCAATATTGTTTTCTGCGGTGCCAGGAGATAAGATGATATTTTTGTGGTTTTGAAATAGAATACTGAAGCTGCACAACTTTCACTGCATCACAAAGTGACAGAGGGGAGATGCACTCAGATGCTATACTATAAGTTCAAACTCTCGCCCAACCTTTCTTGTACTTGCCTGATCAGTCTTTTCAGGGGTTTTGTTTGGAACTGATTTGAAAGATGGAGAAAGAGGGTCAGTGATGAGGGACACCGTTTTAAAGTGAATGCAGGGGCTTTAGAGAGGATTTGCAAAGAAACTTCTTTTACCCAGAAGATTTTGGGGTCGGAATACACTGCCTGGGAGGGTACTTGATGTGAGAAACCTTGCAACCTTTAAAATGGATGCAGATGTGCCAGTACATCACCTGACGAAGGGGCAATGCTCCGAAAGCTTGTGATTTTAAATAAACCTGTTGTACTGTAACCTGGTGTTGTGTGATGTCCGACCTTTAAAAAGTACTTGGAAGTGCCGTAACATTCAAGATTGTGTGCCTAGTGCAGGAAAGTGGGACTAGTGTATGTCGTGTATATCTTTGATGGTATAGCCTTGATGGGAGACGAATACTTCTGTACTGTTTGATTTTATAAAATACAGATGTGTACACACGATGTCAGTTCACACTATCATAGACAAAATCATAGCAACTTGAAGCATGGAAGAAGGCTATTTGGCCTCTTATATTTCTGCCAGCCCTTTGGAATATGCCAGGCTGTGAGGTTGCAGATTCTGGGAGTATTCATCATTAACTGTTGCTGCTGATTCATACACCTCAAGTATGCCCAGTTTTGTGCTGTTTTATAGGAACTGGAGCACCCGGATTGGCATGTTCCTCATTCCTCCATCACCATCAAGCTAGATTGTCATCTGGCTTGGTCAATGAGGAATGCTGAAGAACTCGGAGCTACAGTAGGCAGATCTACAAATGATGTGGCACCTTGGTGAAGTTCCAGTACAGCATGATGCAATCCTGTAATCCCTACCCCGCACTGTGCCATGTCGAGGTACTCATGGTCATGGGCAATGAAACAATCAGCAATGCGTTTCTAATGATGGGGGAGCTCAGCACTTGAGTGTAAAAGATAAAGCTGAGGTGTATGCACCTTCTGCCAATCTTCAGTCAATTGGTCTCGCTCAACTTGAGAAAAACAAAGGGCTATGCACCCCACCAAAATCCCAGCTGAAATGCTGTGATCCTAAATTAGCGCACTTTAGTTTCAATATTGCTTCAACAGTGGTATTTCCCTGCACATTTTCCCAATTATGAGCTATCCTGGAAAGACAGGACAAATTTCAATCCTGCCATTTAATGCTGCAAGAGCCAACTGGCAACTATCAGTAATACAATGGAAACAGTCATCATTAATGCCAGAAAGTGGCAGTTATCTGTTCACGGGTGCACAGTTTAGATTCTGCCAAAACTCCATGATTTCTTGAACTGGTTCTATCCAATGTGATGCGCAATCTGTTGTCTACCTACAGTGGGGAAAGCCATTGTCCTCCAATCCAGCCCGCTCACTCGTAAACCGATTGGTCTTGACTGCGCTCCTGTTGCATCATTACTTGAGGAAACTGGCCAAGCAGCAGGTTCTCAGCTGAGCTGCATTCTGACTTGTCCATCAATTAACGTTGGTTTTAAAATGTATGCATTCGTAAATAATTTATGTCAGGCTGCAGTTTCATGTTTACATCAAACACTTTCCAAGTTGTAAATAACAGAGTATTGGCTTTTAAGACCCTCTTTTATGTCTTGTGGAATCAATATTGTCTGTTGCAGATGGCAGTCTGGCTGTGATAGATGAAGTGCTCACTAGCCTTCAGTAACTATGTTGACTTTCATGCTTTTGTTTTGCTATTTGACACATTAAATATTCTTTTTCAGAAGGGGTTTTTACACTTCCTGCCATAATGCTGACAACAGGTCAATTTTGTCTTTGCTTGAATGCTCAATGTAGCTACACAACGTTGCACAAAATGGCCTGGGAGATGGGGAGATATTTTTGGAATGATCTAGAATGCACTGCCTGAATGGCTGTCGGAAGCCAATTCAGTTCTAATTATCAAGAGCAATTGGGCAACCACTTGAAATGGGAAAACTCAAAACATTATAGTGAAAGAACAAGGGAAAAGTTGGATTAATTGGATTGTTTCTTTTATAGACTCAGCACAGGCACAATGGGCTGGATGGTTAATGCTATACAGTTCGATGACTTATGTTGATTCATGGAGAAAATACAATAAATTTAAGATTTAATTTCAGCTCAAATACATGTGGGAAATGTGTGATTATTTTACATAGCGTATTTGAAAGTAAACCTTCAGTCTTGTACATTCACTTAGTGCAGATACAACCCAAGCATCAATGCAGGTCTGATCTCCTGTGCTTATCAACACTCTAATGAAGCAACATCTGTAATATAATTTTTGACTGCAAAAAAAACAGGGTTGCTGAGAGGATTTTATGAGGATTAATCTTGGTATATGTGCACATCATGTCACTGTTGAATAGATGAGTGCTTATGCATATGTGCCAAACATTGTCGGAGCTGAATCACATTAGTACCATGAGGCAGTAGGATAACCTGAAGGATATTTGGAGGCAAAGTATTTCAATAATGAAATCACGTTGATTTTCAAGGTGGGGAATGCTTTATGGTCAGTTTCTGGTGTCCCAACTCAGTGATTCTCCAAGCTTTTTGTTGGAAGAATGAATTTTTCAAATAATCATGGACAGAATTCAACCTGAAAAGTGTTGGTTTGGGGGGAGGAGGGGGAGTGGGATGTTGCTTGACCCAACCCCCCATGGGTGAGGTGGAGCTGGCCTTGCCTGGATTTGGCCAGCTAGCCCCATGACTCAGGTCTTTAGATGGCGCAGGGCAGAAATGTCACCTCCCCCATTCTTGGCCCCTATTTAGGGAGGGAGACCAACCTCCTCGGGGGCTGCTGGCTAATCCAATGGCAGGTGGTGCTCTTGTCCCCGAGCCGCGCCACTAGGACTCTCACCAGGACCGAGTTGGCAGGCTCTAGTGAGGGGTTGGGGGGCTGAGGTTGATGTCGCAGGGAGAGAGGGGGTGGCAATGAAGTCATCTTCAATGGGCACTTCTCCCCAAAGCCATTAACTGGCCACTTAAGGGACTCAATATGCCCATGGTCAAGAGTGTTCCTGCTGCAGGTGAGATACTTACTTACTGGGCAGACAGGTGGCGTGCATAGCATTGGTGCCATTTAGTGCCAAACTGGGGTAAAATGGGCATGGAGGACAGCCCTATCAATTCCCCATCCATATTTTATGTCAATACTCATGACATCAGGGCAAATTTGGATTCTGGCACCCTTTCTCTGTGTTGCTGTGTAGTTAAATATTTTCATGTCTTCCCTGTTTTGAAGATTGAACTGAATTGGCACTACCAGACGTGTTGGCTGCAGGGTTTCCCCAGGATTATCTTCCTTTTGAAACAAAAATAGAAATTGCTGGAAAAGCTCAGCAGGTCTGGCAGCATCTGTGAAGAGAAATCCAGAGGTAACGTTTCCTTCCTCAGAACTGGCTCACCCGACCTGAAACACCAACTCTGATTTCTCTCCACGTGTACTGCCAGACCTGCTGAGCTTTTCAGGCAATTTCTGGTTTTGTTTCTGAACTGTTCTCAGTGTTGATGACACATGTAGTTTCCTCTGAAGTGAGACAACCAGCACAGTCTATGCTGGACACGTGTTGGCTATACCCTGCTCCCATTTGCAGAACATCCACTCAAGTGTCTTTTCATTCATGCCGTGCTCTCTGATAGATTTAAGAAGTTCTCAACCAAAATAGTTTGAGAATTATTCAGAATCTTGCACATGTTCCTCTTCTCCATTAGGTTGCTTTAATTGATTATATATTTTGCCTCCAGACTTCCTTCAGGGTATTCCTATTCTTCTATAGCACCAACCTGGTTCAGCCTTGACAGTATGTTACATAAGCAGTCATCCATTCCAGCAGTAAGATATGTGCATGCACCATGATTAATCTCACCTTACAGAGCCTTGGAAGATCAGGTCAGTTAGTTGTTAATGGGGGTCATAGTTGATTAGTGTCGTGTTGAAAGTGGATGGCTTGGGGCCTAAATTCATCACACGTCTTGATCTCTGTGATGGTTGTAAGCCAAGTCTGTTGAGGTTGTAATTTGTGGATGGACGTAATGTGTCAAGGGGTTAAGTTTCCATCTCCGTTTACCATGGCTTTGTGATTGAGGTAATCCTGTTTCTAAGAAGGGAATATTGAGTATTCATGGTCTCCTCACAATTTGTTGAGCAACAGCAGTGGGTGAGGCGTAATCAAGCAATTGGACCCAGGAAGATCTGAGGAGATGGAAGAAAATAACAATAATGGAGGAAAAAGACTAAAACAGACAAAAACCGAGACCATCTAGCTTCTTCCATATGGTTTTGATGTCTTGCGTATCACATTTTAGGTATTCCCAACCCACCCCAGAGCCATATAATCCTCTGGGAGAAGCACAAAGCAGGAGACCTATGTTGTAGCAAATTGAATTTAATCAGTTGCTGGGTGAAAGTGGTCAACTCTCTCACAGCTCAAATACTGGGGCGATTAAAATTAGTTTGCCTTTTGTGATTTTGAATAGCTAAGTACAATTTTGTTCAGTTTAACTGTTGTTAAATTTGAAAGGATTCAGAAAAGATTTAAAAGGATGTTGCTGGGGTTGGAGGGTTTGAGCTATAGGGAGAGGCTGAATAGGCTGGGTCTGTTTTCCCTGGAGTGTCGGAGGATGAGGCGTGACCTTATAGAGGTTTATAAAATCATGAGGGGCATGGATAGGGTGAATAATTTTTTTTCCCAGGGTAGGGGAGTCTAGAACTAGAGGGCATAGGTTTAAGGTGAGAGGGGAAAGATATAAAAGGGATCTTTTTTTGTTTTCATGTGGAGGGTGGTGTGTGTATATGGAATCAGCTACCAGAGGAGGTGGTGGAGGTGGGTATAATTACAGCATTTAAAAGGTATCTTGATAGGCCCATGAATAGGAAAGGTTTAGAGGGATATGGGGAAAATATTGGCAAATTAATTTAGGATATCTGGGTGGCATGGACGAGTTGGATGGAAGGGTCTGTTTGTGTGCTGTACAACTCTGACTTGATGACATTTTCATTCTCACAAAGGGTCGATTCAGGTCTAAGATGTAAAGCTGCGCCTCTGTGTAACTTCCACACAATTAAACTCCTTTTGTGTCATAAGGAATGTACGAAAAGCATCATCACGAGGTAAATACTAAGAAAGTTCTGAGTGCCCTTATAGGATCACTTAGAAGTCAATTTGGTTCAAATAACATTTTGTTTGAACAAAAGATTAACTGAATATATTCTGTGCTGTACAGAATGTTGTAAATGTGTGTTTTTCTGGCACTCGACCCTAAGTTAACAGCCACCCAGGTAAATGGAGTTTCTGCCAGTGATCAAATGGAATGTTTGGAGGATGCCAGATGTATACTGATCAGCTGTATTGATAAGCAAGCTCCTGAGGAAGTCTGGTGTGGATTACACATTGGAAAGCTACTCTGCACTTAGTGAAGCCCTTCAGACTCAGAAGCTCACTCCTGGCTTGCAGATCAGTGTGAATATGGACTCTGAATCGCACCAGACTCTGTCTTTGCCTTTTCGGTAGGCATCTGTTGGTATGGTACAGAATGGTGATTCATGCCTGCACTGCCGCCATTTGGCATCTGTACAGCTGGATTGTTCAGCCTGAGGCATGTAGTACGGTGAACATTGCAAAACACAGGCTTGTTCAGGCATCATGTTGTGCTGTGCTCAATCCACTAGAAAATGCAAATGGGAGAAAGTGCAGGACCCCAGTCAATTAGGACTGAGCAGTTTTACTGGTTCCCATTAACAATTAGCTGTAGCACCTTTAGCATGGTCAACAAGTCTTTAGTTGTCTCACAGGAGGATAAACGAACAGAATTTGACACCAGGTCAAACGAGGAGAGATTGGGACTGGTGACCAAGCACGTGGTCCGAGAGGTAAGTTGTAATATTGAAGGATGATGTGTGGGCATACAAGGAAGAAATTGCTGAGTTAGGACAAATTGCTGAAAGCGTGGCCATCAATTGTGGTGTGAAGAAAAGTAAGGATGGACAGGAGTTTGGTATTGGGGAAACACAGGGATCTCAGAAGACTGCAGGTCTAGAGGTTATAGAGGTAGGTCAGGGAGGGGTATGAACATTATTTAACCTCTGAAGGCATGCTCTGTCCGAAATGAATTAACTATCCTGCAGTCCTTCTGGATGTCAGATTAATCCTAGAATCAGCCAAAATCTCCCCTTCAAATGCAGTGCCCATTCTCCAGTTCATGCCAGGTGGTTGCTTAGGTCACCTGTGCAGTGATTTGGATTTTCTAATTGAGTTTTAAACTTGGTACTAGATCCTGTTGTTCTGCCAGCCACACCTTTTATCACATTTTGCATTTGACTCTGAGAAATCATTAAAGTCCCAGCCATCTTTTGATGGGATGTTAAACGAAAGCCCTACCTTTTTGACTGACTTGAAAAGATTCTCAATCGGAAGAGCAGGTGAGTTTTCCCAGATGATCTAGGAGAAAGTGAGGACTGCAGATGCTGGAGATCAGAGCTGAAAATGTGTTGCTGGAAAAGCACAGCAGGTCAGGCAGCATCCAAGGAGCAGGGGAATCGACGTTTCGGGCATGAGCCCTTCTTTAGGAATGAGGAAAGTGTGCCAAGCAGGCTAAGATAAAAGGTAGGGAGGAGGGACTTGGGGGAGGGGCGTTGGAAATGCGATAGGTGGAAGGAGGTTAGAGAGACAGGCCGCCTACTTGCAGAATGTTTCAGAGAACACCTCGGGGACACCCGGACCAACCAACCCAACCACCCCGTGGCTCAACACTTCAACTCCCCCTCCCACTCCACAAAGTACATGCAGGTCCTTGGACTCCTGCATCACCAGACCATAGCAATATGACAGCTGGAGGAAGAGCGCCTCATCTTCCACCTAGGAACCCTCCAACCACAAGGGATGAACTCAGATTTCTCCAGTTTCCTCATTTCCCCTCCCCCCACCTTGTCTCAGTCCCACCCCTCGCACTCAGCACCACCTTCCTACCCTCCAATCTTCTTCCTGACCTCTCTGCCCCCACCCCCACTCCGGTCTATCACCCTCACCTTAACC